>NW_010264836.1:0-17483 GCF_000690775.1 Eurypyga helias
TTCTATGATTTTATGATTCTATAAATGATAAAATTTATGTAATGCAAACTAGCAAGTACCTCTATCAGAACTGCTGAAGTTTAAGGGAAGTTCAAACAAGTAGGCAGACAATACCATGGATAAGTACAGGCAATATGTTTGGAACTGACTATATGATGGAAACTAAGTGATAAAAGGTGAAAGTCATTGCAGTAAACTGAGGAAGGAGTATATTATGTCCTCATATCGGTCTTCCTAAAGGAAGAGGTACCCTGACGCAGGCTCAGGTTTTTAACTGAAGGCATTTTCCATCACATGGAGATATTTTTCTGCATAGCATGAACCACTAAGGCACTACATAAGGAAGCACTGCACTGCTACATTCAGATTGTCCACACACAAACAGATCTGAGAATCTAGTAAGGGCAGCCAAGGGGTTGTCAAAAAAACTGTCTAGGTGAAATAAAAATAAATTGTCTCCCCTCTCTTAATAAAAAGCATAGCAATGAAGTCACCCAACATTCATACATAACTCTTCAATAACTCATCCAGAAGTACTTCCAAAGAAAATGGAAAATAAATCAGTAATGAAACAGATTTCAATGTCAAGCATTAAAGGGATAATTATAAACAATAGCAAGGACTTTTTTAATTATGAAAAATACGATGACAGTATGCTTTTAAATTATATATAATGGAAAACAAGGTGAGTCACATAATCATACTCCTTTTGACACATAACAATCTTCATCAGCAATCTTCATCCTGCCCCCATGTCAAGAATGTATAAAGGGGGCAGGCTCCCTGAAGTATGTGAACATGCATCTAACCTACTACACTGAAAATCCTTATGCACTCACTCAAAAGAAACGTATTTTTGAAACCACTCAACTTACTGTAGAACAACTGCTGCTTAAGATATTATAAAATATTCATTGAATATCTCTTAGTATATTTAAGAAACTAGCATAAAAGATTGAAGACATCACAGATAGAATATTTATGATAAAGCCTAAAATCCCTTCAGACTTTGTCAAATGTAATCTGAGAGAGCTGATGCTCAATGTGATGGTGTTCTGAGTAGTTATACACCCTGTAAAGGCAGCCAAAATATGATCACTAGGGCTGAAGGCAGATTATTAACTTTAGGTTTGAGGATTTTGTGTTTGTTTGTTTGATTTTATTATTGGAACATAGTACAAATTGAAATAAAAACTCTAAAAGTATTTACTCTCACACCATTTTTTGTCTCAAATCTAAACCTGTGATACAGGAGTTCACATTTATGATCTGACTTGGATGTTCCATTGTTTTGATATTCTTCTGCTAAACATATGGCGTACCTCAAGAACTCATATCTAAAAACAGAATTTGCTGAGAAACTTTAAACTCCAAAACAAATATATATAGTAAATGACCACTACTTCTTTGCAACATGCACAGAAAATCAGGGGAATGTAACAGGACAGTCGATGGAACAAGGTTGGTCCATATTTTTCAGGCACATTGTTTATCATGTAAAATTAGCAGGATGATAGCATTTTATTTTTCAGAATCAAACCCAGTTGATGTTTTTTCCTTTTCCTGATATCTCAGGTTTACATGACTGACATTTTTACAGGTAAATGACCCAATAAAAGGCAACCAATTATATTTTCCTACCACCATTCCACCTGAGAAACTGGAAGAACTAGAAAAAAACATTACATGCTCTTTAAAGCATCTGGTTGGTAATTTCACCAACTTGTGATAAGGCTTCATGTGATAGCCACACAACAAAGGTAAAGCCCATGAGCAGCACAGATGTGATGGTGATAACCTTACTGGACCATAGGGTTAAAAATTCTGATTATTGTGTGCTTTAATGGAGAGATAGAGATTAAACTAATGATTAATGAAATTAAGGGACTTTTTATTATTACCCTTGTTTTGATGTGGCTTCCATGCTGAAAGAGAAAATAAAACATTTCCTTTGTAACAGCGATAACTATGAGAAATAAGCCAGGATGCTAAGTAAAGTTATTTGTCTAGATATAAAATATGAGGAAAAAAATGGAGAAATAAAGGGAAAAATCAATCTTGTAAAGCCGTTTTAAAACAATATTCCTAATATCAGGTCTTGATTTGTTCAGAACCATATCAGTGTCAGTGTCTGAGAAACCATCTAAAAACTTAAAGAAGAAAAGACGGTCAATATAGGGAACATTATTAAGCAAATGCATGTCATGAGATGAAAGTTAAAGGACACTGGAAGTTGATGGTAAAAAGAAATTCCGCTTATATCTTATGACAGGATTGTGTTTTAATCAGATTGCCAAAATTTGTTCAGAAATGTAAACTTTTGTAATATAGGATTTTTCTTTCTGTTGGAAAAGAAATCATGTTCAGAGAACTGGATGGACCAAAAAGCTTACGGGGATGTGGCCACAGGCTCATGAGATCAGTAGTATAAACAGCAGTAAGGAGTTTCTCCGCAAATGAGAAAAGATCTTTGTCAACAGATGGACCCACCATCATGAACTGTAATGGCTGGAACTTGAAAAACTAAATTTAAAAAATTCATTTCCTAGAAACGTCATATATGTGAATGTGGGGGTTTTTTGAAATTCTAAAATCCTACTCAATATCTTTTATTTCCTCCTCTTCTGGAAGCCTATTTTGCAAACATTTTTTTCACCTTCCCTTCCTTATTCTTCTCCCACCTGCTCCTACTGTGGTGGAATTCCAAACACAGCAATCAAACTCCCAGATGAGTCAGATTTTCGCATTGTATTGTATTCACATACGTAAAAGAAATAATGTAATCTTAGTTCTCATTAAATATTAATGTCAAGAGCTGTAATTTAAAATTCTGCTTTTTAATTTTTTTCTATGACTCAAATAGGACTTTTGGGGTTTTTGGATTTTGTTTTTTTCCCCTACAGCTTACAAAACATTCTAAACATTAAGGTATAATAATTTCTCACACTGTAGCCATTTAGAGGAATCATTCTGGCTTAGTGTTTTAGCACTTATTTCTGTCTTTTGGATAGGAAAAAACTAAAGCTATATTCTGACCACAAGAAATTCTCAGAATTACTAGGTCTCATTCCAGAGTAAAACCAGGCTGCCTAATATTGCAAACAAATTATTTATATCCCTTTGTGTTGATTTTAAAAATTATTATTATTTTATGTATTAATATAATTTTTACAGTGTCTAAATAATTTAAGAGCCTAAATACCACTTTCAGAATCACTTTGAGGTTAGTCATACAAGGAGATTTAGTCACTGAAAAAAGGGTTTAGTTCAGTGTGTATTGACACAAAAATCACAGAAGTAGGATAAATGTACATTTCATTTTCTTAATTGAGTATCTGATAAATAAACAAAGTTATGGAAAATCATATGATTATTCAAGGAGTATAATTAAGAATGTGAAATTTAAAATATTATGACATTGATTTCAACAGGATACAGACTGTGCTGAAATCTTTTCTGTTTTGGGGACTGCCCAGTTCTGAAATTGTCACAGAAAGAACAGTTCATTTTTGGCACACATGGAATAATTTGTATCAATACTGCATGTCTTAATCTCTTTAGTTAGGCATGCTCTTACACCTTATAGAAAGTAGTTTTAATACCTCCCAAAATGTTTGGCTGCAGTGATAATTAGAATTCCGAACATTTCTATTGTCTAATAACTTCCAACCCCTTTTAAACTTCAGCAAAATCGTTGACCACAGGAATAGTGTGTGGATCACTGCATTTGAAAATGTGCATTGATGTTCTTAACTGGCAAATTTCTGTGCTTTCTTGAATGATATTTTGTTCTTGATCTATGCAGTAAGGAGCTGAAATTCCTTTGCTTTTCTTAAGTTTTTATTCTGTTTATTTTTCTGTTTTTCCTTTCTAAGACTAAAAAACCTGCCCTCATCTGTCTCTCTGATGTGTTTTTTCAGGTCCCTTAACAGAGCCTTCTCCATAATAATTTCCTTCATCTTTCATCGAATACTTTTAATAGTTTTACAACAAATACTATGGGAGACCCATATTGTTAGAAGACTGGAATTTTTAGTTGAGGGCCCTACTGTTATTTTTTTACAGTAGTAAGATACTACCTATATTATCCGCTTTACGAATTCAAAAGTTTTTAAATACAAAACTGGATAACAAATGAAGGTTTTCCTTGGACTGTACTTTCCAGATGACTAGGTTTACTTAGCAATCAGACAGCTATGAAGCTCAGAAAAACCTTAGTCAATTATATATGACTTGTAACTGTGCTATTTCATTAATCACATTGCTTTTTGACTGTATAGGTTCTTAAAGCATTACACAGGACCTCAGTATGGAATCCCAAGGTGCTGTGCTATCAATAATTATTGTCAGTTTAATCTCACACTTTGCTTGCTTTTGGCTGATATTGATCCATGATGTTATATTCGTTTTGACATCGCAACTACTTAATTTCTATAACAGCACTTTTATATGACCTCTCAAATGTTTTTGCAAGTTTCATTAAATTATACCTGGTCATTCTTCTCCTTCTAAGTCTTTACTGAAATGTCCAAACAATTCAAATAAGAGACTTGTAATTTTTACTTCCATAAAAATTTATGTTCATAAAAATTCTCTATCAGAGTTTAATTTTCAGTGTTTTCATTACCAAGTTTGGTATACAGGAATACAAGAAATGAGAGTGAGGGTAGGGAAGTGTCCCAGAATGGGACTTCACAATGAACAGCACAGATATTAAGTACTTGGCTGGCTCAAGTAACCAACAGAAAGTTCTTCTGACAAAGCAGTTAAAAATCTCATCCTTCCTTGGCTCTTACTCCATGCCAGTGGGCTTTCATAGCACTAAATCCTTCTCCAAAGATAAGCACCTATACTACTGATTTAAAGGATGAATAAAGGTCAAATTTCTCTAACAAAAGTTGAAGGAAGAAGGGCTTCTCTAGTCAATTGCTTGTTATTTAATAGCTCAGGGAATATGGCAGGTGGTGTGGTCTGCGTAAACCGTTTTGTGGCACATGGGAGAGAGCCTAGTGCAGATGAGCCAAAGGAGGACCTACTTAATAGCACCTAGTCATGTAACTCAGGAGACCTAGCACATTTCTTCTGGTGCACGCAGATACCGAGTGCCACCAGCCTTGAGCAGCAGGTAAGATTCAAGTCAAATTAACAGGTTCTGTGGTCTTGGAGTGCCAGACTAGAGGGAGCAGCTTAAAAACAAACAGAAAATTTCTAGTGGAGCCAGGAACCAAACTGAGGTCACCAGCTTATCTTCTTGTTAGGATTTCCTGAGTACTGTAAACACTTTTATAATTTGTCCTTTAAGAATGTAAAAGTGTGACTGTTTCCCTCAGACTAGTATCAGGAAAATCCTGTGGCCTAATGTGTTGGCTTTCTGGTGTGCTACTGGGGTGTTGGTGGCCAGGAAAGGGCCATAGAGGTGGCTCTTGTAAGAAGCTTTGAGAAAAATCTCCCCTGGCTCCAAATTGGACCCATCTCTGGACATGGCCAAGCTAGTCAGTGCCTCTGCAAATTAACATATTCAAGAGGGGAAAACACGAAAGAGAAGTAGCAGCAGAAACTGAAACAGTCAAAAGAATCACAGTGGAGAGAGGAGTGGGACCTGAGAGAGACAACAAGACAAACACCAAAAGTCAGTGCAGAAGGTGGGGAAGAGGTGGCTGAAGCAGAGGTTGGCTGGCAGCCCTTGGGGAAGAGGGCAGGCTGTGCCTCTGCAGCCATGGAGGGTCACAGGGCTGCGAATCATGGGAACGGTCCCACCCTGGAGCAGGTGACTGTGCCTGAAGGAGCCCATGGGAAGTCTGCACAGGAGCAGGCTGCTCCTGGAGGACTGGACTTCATGGAAGGGACCTACACCGGAGCAGTTTGTGAAGAACTGCAGCCCATGGACAGGACTCACATTGAAGAAGTTGGTAGAGGACTGTCTCCCATGGGAAGGACCTCATGCTGGACTGTGAGGATCCTCCCCTGAGTAGGAAGGAGAGGCAGACACAAAGTGTGATAGGCTGACCACAACCCCCATTCCCTGTCCCCGTATGATGCTCTTGGGGGAGGATGTAGCCCAAGAAGAAGAGGGGGATGGATGGAAAGTTTTTAAGATCAGTTTTGTTTTGTCTCTTATTGTCATATTCTGATTTGACTGTAACTTATTAAATTAATTTTTCTTCCCTAAATCGAGTCCGTGACCCTAACTGGTGAGTAATCCCACCCTGTCCTTGTCTCAGTCCACAAGCCTTTTCTTATATTTTCTCCTCCATATCCCACCAGGAGGGCAAGTGAGCAAGCGCTCTTTTGTTCCCAGATGGCCCTAAACCATGACACTTAGTAGCTAGTATTTTTGTAACATATCTTCCAGATTTTCTTGATTATTTTTAAGAAATGTAGTTCTGGAGCTAGGGAAGGTGTATTGGTTTTATTTGGGACAAAGATAATTTTCTTCACCATAGCTAGCATGAGGTTATGTTATGGAATTAGAGTGTTTGTGCCAAGTCAAGGAATTTTTGGTTTCTGGTGCTGTGCCTGTGTTCCAAACAGCTCCGCTACAGGAAGCTGGGAGGGGAAACAGTCAGTATGGCTGGCCCCAACTGGCCTAGGGGGTATTTCATTCCACAAAACATTCATGCTCAGTAAAGGAGGGGAATTGAGAAGTGGCTGTGTGATACTTAGGTGCTGGCTGGGACTAAACCATTACAGGGTGGAATATGACCAGCAGATGCTCAGAGAGCATTCTAGTGAGGCTGTCATTTTAAGTAGTTTGCAAAACGTTTAGAGGAAGAGGAAGGACAAAAAAATTTCTCCAAGAAAAGATCAGCTTCATTCCATGACTTTCCTGTAGTAGTAACTTTTCATTTGCTATGCAGCCACCTCTTTAGTTAATACAAATATTTCTTCAGGATTTGAGAGCAGATAAGGCTGACATTGGAGAACAGTGCAGGAAGGAAGCACACAGGTATCCCAGAGACATTTTGCTTTGTGAATAATGATAATGATCATAATTAATAATTATTCTGTGCCACAGGAGAATTCCACTAAGTGGTAATCTCCTGCTTTAAAAGTCCTAATATTTTATTTCTGTGTATTACTAACTACCAAGAAGAATGCAAATGGAAATGTGGACAACTGGTATTTTAATAATCATAACTAATCATATGAACTCTTATATAGCTAACCTTTATTACAATACTGAATATAGAAAACTGGTTGCAATCAAAACCATAAGTTATGGTGGGGAATTAAATTTTGAAGTGTAAAACCTGAGGTTCTAGCATTTCAAAAGGAAGACTTATGTTCGATTTATATCTTGAGCAAGAATTAAAGTCCTTGGGATTTGGAGATGGTTGGTGCTGTGTTAATGCAAGTAGTAGGGTTAGTAGTGAATGAGTGAAGAATAAATTAATCACAGAATCACAGAATCTCTGAGGTTTGAAAAGACCTATAAGATCATCTAGTCCAACTGTCAACCCAACACTACCCTACCCACAAGAACATGCCCTCAAGTGCCATGTCTATACGTTCCTTGAACACCTCTGGGGATGCTGAGTCCATCAAGTAAGGAAGTAAGTTAATATATTTACAAAAGTACACAGTCCAGTAACCAAGCAAGCAGCTAGTCTCACTGTATGATTTAAATAGCAATAGTTAAATCAATTAGGTGCATTTGAAAATTTTGTTCAAGTAATTTAGTAAGTCAGTTTCCTACTCAGTTTCATTTAGGATGAGGTCTCTAAATAGAGATCACATACCAGGATGTGAATGTCCTTTTGTCTTACCTGCTTTAAGACTAGTTGCATGAAACCCAAGCATCTCATACAGTCATTTTTGCAGAGATATTTATCTTCACTGGTGTATTTAATCACAAGATTGAAACCATATTTGTTTACCTTTCTATCTACTCTGGGTAGTTTCAGAAACAGCTAATATTTTTGTCCTTACAGCAGAGTGTATAGAAATTAAAGATTTTTTTCTTGTAAAGTTGTCATGTACATTGGCTCTCTTACATAAATATTGGCGTAAGATTTCAGAGTCTGTATTTGTTAAAGGTTTCTTGGCAACTTTCAACTACTTGGTAGGAACTGGCTGTGTCTTATTTCTGAACCAGCATGGTTAGGAGTGTTTGCCAATCCTTATAACAACACATGCCTTGTTGTATATAATGTTATTTATTAAAAGCCACTCACTAGGTGCCATAATGAAATGGGAGGGAGTGCAAGTTAGGGTGGAACTGGAAAATAAGAAAAAACAAAATTAGCAGGGATCTCTTAATCAAAATTTAGGGCATAAGATAAACTTGACTGGATAGATGATGGGAATTTTGAAAACAGTGGCATCTTCACAAAGTAGCAATTTGTGTAAGTCACTAAAAAAACATGTGTGAGGTTTTAATCTTTCTACTCTCCTCACTCATAGTGTCTCATTTTGAGGTACCTCTTTATTTTTACCCTGGAGATCATGCTGAAATAAACTGCCAAACATCCCTTACACCTCCATGCCATCTAATTATAGCCTGTAACACTCAAGAATGCTGACAGTGCTGAGCTATTGACTCTTGACACTCTCTAAAGCACTTAATTATCTTTTCACACAAGCCCCTTTCAGACCTGTCAACTTCTTTGTATTGTTTATGAAAAAAGTTGCATATTAAGATTTCAGGATTACGCACCTGAACTCAAACTTGTGCATACACATGGACCATTACAAGGAGAATTTAATAAATGACAGGAGGAGGGATGAAAGAATTTGACTTGATAAGACTTCTCAAATAAGCAGAGGAAGAAAAATTTGTCCTTTTAAAAATATTCCTGAGATAAACTGAAGGAATTTAAGGTTTTTGATTAATTTGGTTCAATCAAAGATTAAAAGGAAAAAAGCCCCAACAGGTAAGTGATCTGTAGTATTTATTCTATGAGATTAGGATCCAGACTTGAAACTTCGTCTCTTTCTAATGAAAACTGCATTTAAACATCAAAAATATAAAAGGAAAAATAAGATAAATTTGTCAAGATCTCCTGTATTCCCTGAAACCCTATGAAGCACCACTAAGATATATATAAAGACTCCTTAGTTGAATGTAATACTTGTGGGTAATATATTCCAAATGATGTGATATAAGTGATTTTAAGCATTTTGAGAGCTTTTCTACCTAGACTTGTTGAGGTTATCTCTTAAGTGTCATTGGGAAACCAGATGTCAATCATGATGTCTAAACTCCTGTGAAACAGTAACTGTGCCCATAAACTGTGGTCAGTTACACAGTGACATACTATTTATGACATCCTTCAACTACAACAACTTGATGACTAGATGCCTGGAAAGCAGATATGAAACATTTGTGATTTCCTATGAAATTTGTAGATTTAAGATCATTTATGTGATTCAGCATGATTCTACATGAATATGTAGAACTGACTTAAAGTGTGTATAGTGTGTTATTGTGAAGACACATGCATGTCATACTTAGTAAGTCATGTACTCACCAAGCTAGTGAATTAATTAATCTAGTAGTGACAAGACTCTGAGTCTGTATATCAAATGTCTTCAACAGTTATTAACTATCATTTATTCTCTTACAGTAAACTAATTCTGAATAGTCAGAATACTCATAAAAAAGCAACTAGTTCATGAGCATTTTCTAAATGACAGAATTGTAAATCTTTCTAAACAATCACATTTTTAGATACAGGGAGGTTTTTTTGGAACATAAGCAATGCTAATGAATACAAAACCATAATTTTTTAAAAATTTAAAAGGAACAAAATTCTGTTCCAATGATTCTGTAAGAGATATTAGTATTTTCTTAGGTATAAGTCAACAACCAATGTAGTGGAAATAGAGAAGCCTTGAGAAGCCATGGTCTATCATATCATGCGCATATCAGCTTCCTTTATCACAAGACTTACTGATCATGCTAATTATGTGTGTGTGAAATTATAACTGAATGTGGAGCACTTAAATGTTGGCACTGGGAAGAATAACAGAAATAGCAACAGCATACCTCACATGCAGGAGGTGTCAGGGCAGCAATTTTCTACTGGGGTAGCAAAGTGACTAAATGTATGTGCAGGCAATCAAGGGGGTGAAGCTCATTAAGATTTTTGTGGATTTAGGAATTTAGGAATATATTTAGGAATAATGCTTCCTAAACAGGAAGAGGTTGAGGAAACTATCTAAAAAGATTTTGTTTGGGTTTTTTGCAATGGTTTAAATACAATATGTGTCAAGAAATCCCTCCCATTAACTACATTTAAAAAGCAAGCTATGCAAAAACAAGAAAAGTTCTTAACTTCAAGTACAGATCATCAGACAGGGGGAAGTCAACGAACTTGAAACATCAGTGTAACTATTTCTATGCCAAATGTTTCTCCACATACATCACACTCCTCCATTTATTTGCACTAAACATGAGGCAAAAACACAGATAAGAATATAAGAAGCAATTTATTAGTTTGTTCTAATTATTAAAAAAACCCAAACAAAAAAAAAAAAAAAAAATTTAAAAAACAAACAAACAAACAAACCCACAAAAACAAAAACGCCAGAATATAACGTCCACAGCGCCATCAGTAATTATAGGTTTTGCCTTTATAAGTATTTTAATTGTGTTTTGATATCATGACTTAATGTAATCCCATGTGGTCCAGAAATTTATTCCATCTCTATATCTTAGAGCTGCCTCATTCTTGGTCATAAACTCTCACAGAAGCTTTCTATCATTCCAGTCTACTTTACCCTCACATTTTCTGCAATCACTTCTTAAACAGCTTTAGTGACTTGGAAGGCTGCTTCTCTTACTGCTCTAATGACTGCTCTTTTGCACTATTTCAGAGATTTACTCTACTGCTCCAGTGATTTTTTTTCCCCTTTAGCATCACTACTGTGGCTTTACCTCTTGCTGTAGCATCAATGATTGCTTGAAACATGTGCTGTAGCACATCACTGAACTATAAGATTTGCTTTACCTGGCTTGTCAGGCAGTGAGTGATATTTTGTCAATTAGAGGACCCGAATTTCTGAACGTTCCAGGTTATAACAAGCAGCAGCCTGTACAGAGCATGGATGTATGTATTATATGGAATGGACATGCTAATTGCTTTCTTCAAATCTTTATCTCACCCAGCTAAATCTTGTTCATCTGCCCAAGTCAACACAGAAATTAAGAGGGAAAGAAGGGTTTGGGAAGGCTTCATCCAGTATACTAGGAGAGGATTTTCTTTACAAAAACTTCATTTTAGTATAATCATATAGTTCCTAGATTTCCTTATGATTAATTTATAAGAAGTCTTTTACTTGTAGTTAAGCTGGGGGGTGGTGCAGGCGAGGGGGAGAAGGGAGTGGGGTGGAGGGAAGGGGGAATAAAAAGCTCGGCTTTGTTTTATGGTTATCCAACCATCCACCAGGCTTTACATATCGTAATTCAAGAAAGAAACATAGAATTACATATCACAAACATTTATTTTAGAGGGTTATATATTCTCCATAAATATTTGCTGTGGGTCAAACTTAGACCATTCTATTTAATTATTTTTCTTCAGTAATTGCCACATAAATTCATAGTGAATGTGAGCCTTAGGGAAAAAAAGAAATCGGTTACCTCTTTTCCTGTATTTTGAAAAGACATTTAAGATATCTTTCCTTCATAATTAAATTATCCCCTTTTTACTTTTCCATACTCTGCAAATCCCTCTAATCCTATTCAAAGAGTAAGCTGAAAAAAACAGTTTGTGACAATGTTCTTCCTCCTTGAGAGAGAAGCAGATTGCATTTGAAGCTCTTCTGGTTTTAATAGCCCAAATTAGACTTCTCTGTCTTCCATAAAAGAACAAAAAGCTACTTTCAACAGCATTTCACTTCTTTTTTTTTTAATTTGGTTCTTGTGGTCATTTCAAAACAAAAACTCTGAATGCAGTAAGTGTTCCCCAAGCCTGAAAGATTCACTAATGTATTGTAGTTATCTTGGTAAGCTACTTGCTATGAATTTAGTCAAATAAAGACAGAAGACACAAATTCTAATCACGATTTCTAATGTTAGTTCATAAAGAGAAATATATTCTGTGGGAGATAAATCCTACTTCATGCTGCATGGCAGAAATGAAACAGAGGAGAAGGAATAAGAAATGAAAGTTTTCTGCACTTCTGTGTAAGTATTGTATAAATTTAAAGGCAGAATTATACTAGAACAACAACAACAACAAATCAACAGCTTCACAAATTTTTCCTAACATTTGAAACACTATCACTCATTTCTAAGAGATAATCTCAACATTATAGACAAGTAAAGAGAAAGAAAAAGGATCACCTTGCCCTTACATCCAACTGAGACTGAACCAAAGCCATCACCAGGAAGCACTTGTCTTCCTTACAGTTGTCTACAAGCACTGGTCCGCCTTAAAGTATGCTTACTCTTACTTTCTCAGCCCTTTTCTCCACAGCAGCAACCCACCTGGTGTAGAACAAACACTGCACACATGTAAATCTTAAAGCTTCAATTTGATTGGTACAGCAGGAGATGTTAAGCTTTTTTGTAGATTCACACACTGACCTGTTTTTATTGTCTGCTGTCCTCTGGTAGCCTGTTGAGCTGTTCATACAAACAAACAAACAAACCCCACCAAAACCCAACAATCCAACGAAACAAAATACCAACATGTCAAACTGGAAAGAATGAAAAGAAATACAAGATAGGGATGAATTTAGGAATACCTGTCTCACAGAAAAAGGCTAGAGACGCTCAATCAATTTAGGTTCCCTACAAGCAGAAGTGACAATTCAGCTCTAAGTAACCAATGAGGAGGGAAAAAAAAAAAAAAAAAAAAATTTAAACCATAACTAACAAAGGCATAACAAGAAGTGGTAACTGGAAGCTACAACTACTGTACAGACAGCATTTCTATAGGGGAGGTAATTAAACAGCAGAACGTTTTACATTATTTGTCAACTGATATCTTTATATTAAGCTTTGATGCTTCTTCTGAAAGCCATGCTCTGGTTCAACAGGAAATTACAAACTTGAAACAGAAACCACTTGAGAAAATTCTGCAGTTTATCACTGAAGCATCTTCTGGCCTTGAAATCTATTACTTTACTTGCCATCCAATTCCCTTGTCTATATTGTGTTGCTATGTTTGGGACAGCTGAACAATACCTCTTCTGAAAAGATAATATTAGCAATATATTAGATGCATTACAAATACTTTGATATAACCATGGGGAAAAGGAAGGAGTTAGCAAACTGAACAAATACCTCATAGAGCATACACAGGATGCCCTCAGGTGTTACAATAGTCCACGTGCAGTGAGTATGACTGCAGTGGTGTTTAGGAGAAATGACAGAGGTTATAGATAAAGATGCTCGAGATTAGTATTTATATCACCTTATACTCTGCATGGTTAATATGCAGAAGCATGCATCCCTCAGTAGTTTCTGCAGTACATCTACCCCACAAATAGAAAACAAATGTAATGAGAAACTTTAGATTTCCCAAATTAGGTTTCTTTTGACTGCTGACAGTGTGGACTTATTTTCACATAAATGTAAAAAAAAAAAAAAATCCCCTGTATGTTTCTCTGATGTATTTCATTGCATTTCTTTTCCTTGTGTAACATTCTTCCTTTGATTCTCTTAAGCATTCAGAACAGCCCAAGAAAAATAAAGAAAGATGAATACTAAAAGTAAGAAGACAAAGACCAGACTATAAGCATGGCTTTGGTTTGCGGTTTAATGTACTTATGAAGAGGATAATTGTCTATTTCATCAGGGGTCTGTTGCTTTTATGTTATATTGAAATTAATTACATATGGAAATACTGGTACTCCAAGAAACAACTGTGATTTTCCTAGAGCAAAACTTAATAGAAACTCAAGCTGTATTAGTACAGACATAGAGATAATTTTTTTGCAGCTTTTCCTCATTTTTTATCCAAATATTTGCCACAGAAAAGAAACATAATTCAGTTTTGATCAAATGTCTTCAGGAAAGCTATTTGCCAAGTTTCAAAAGCATGCCTTTTACTCACTCATATAATATTCTAGAACATATAAAAGAGGAACATAGTAATTCAAATCTTTGTTTACTTAAAAAACTGAATGTTAGTATTATTTTGTACCTTAAACTGCAATTGTTTGTTGCTTTTCATTCCTTAAGAATGTATTTTTTCTAAACTTTCAATGAGTACCTATCACATTTATTGAGGTAGCTACACCAAGATAAAATTATAATAATAAAAATCATTAGATCACAGACAAGGAAAACTAGAATTTGTGTGGGAGACTCATGTCTCAATTCCAGTCAGAAAAGTTTGCATAAACTCACCTTTCCTTTTCTGAGCCTGATTTTGCCTTAGTAAAAGTGTCTACAAAATATTTCAATTTTACATGTCCTTACTCTTCAAATGAATGACAACATTACAAGATATAGAAGTAGACTCAGAAAAAATTGGGACATAAGCTTTTCCAAAAAAATTAAATACAGGTTAACACACACACATCAGTTGGTATGTCTAATACATAGTTTTGTGGCTGTGGTCTTTGAATTTTAGATGAGGGAGGCATAAATTTTAACGTACTCATTCATTCTGAGTGAAAAAAAAAAAAAGAAAAACCAAAAATCTACCCTGTCCTTGAGGCGATTGCTAATTGTAGAATTGACATAATTCAAGATTAAATACCTGAGGAGTGTCTGTTAACTACTTTTAATGCCAGTATGTGTTAATTCACTGAATTGTCATGTTTCAAATGGAATTTATAAAAGTAGGAAATATTAGAATTCATATGATTTTTTTATTCTTTCTCTAGAAACAGTACATTATAGAAATATTCCAGGAAAGACTACTCTTAGCAAGAATTTCTTCTTGTGCAAAAAGCTATCACTACACTTAAACTTTAACTAAGCCTTAAAGACTAAGAACACAGAGAAACACTGTAACCTGTCGTGTGCAAGTAACTCAAATTCTTAAAAGCATGTGTATGCACACGTATAACTTTGTAAAGGTTTTATTCTCCATATTTTTTGTCTAGTCAATGTAATTTTTTAGCAGAAAAAATTAACTCACTCACCATATTTTTGAGAATTAACTGGTTTCAGTCTTTTAATTAGATAATAGAGCAAAGTAAGTTTGTGTGTTATTATGGAGTAAGCAAGAATCCCTAGCACAGAGGTAGTAGCAAAGAATGAAATTATTGGATAGTGTTACATGCAATAGCAATTTATAAGGGGATTAAACATACAGCATGCTAGTAGCATGCAAGGAAGTGAACATCACAGTTAATGTATCTTTTCTGTCAGTATATATGTTTATGTTACTTCCACTGAAACTGGTCAGAAAACACAGAGAGGAAGTGTATACTACTAGGATATTTTGTTATTTTCAGTTATGCTAACTCTTAATAGCAAACAGGCATTCATTATTTCTCTCTGCCACTCTATACCAAATTTAATATCAAAAATATTCCATGGCTGTGCATCAAAATAAGGTCTTCAAAGGGCGCAGATCACACAAAGCAAGATATTCTTAAAATTTCACCAGAGAAATTTAAGCCATAAAAAGCCTTCATTTCCAAAAAATACCTGAAATTTTTAATATACTTAACATTGCAAGTGTAATAAATTGGAAGATACATTTATGAATACCATGCAGTTGCTATTAATAACAACAATTTATATAACCTTTTTAATACTCTGATCTACCAAAACCAAATGAAAACCTCTACACATAAATAAATTTGTAAAAATCACCATAAATATGTCTATTTAATATCATTGAAAACACTCTACATTAAATGTAAATTCTTTATTGTCTTTCAATACTGCATTTAAGTTCAAATACTTCAGAAATATATACATATAGATTGTAAAGTCACCTTTTATGGTCACTTCCTGTAGAAGAACCAATAACTACATTCACAGGCAGTTCTTTTACACAGAAGGTATATAGTGCAATTATGCTGAAATATAAATGCCATACAAAATAAGATCTTTTCTGAAGGAGTGCTCTTTTAATTACATTGATTGGAGTAGTATTTGATAATATAAAATACTTTAAGAATACACTTCACATTTTATTTTAGTTCCATAATTTATACATGTAAGTGCTGTGGAATAAAAGCAAATATTTTTTAACCAGAAATTTTGCTGCACTGGTGAAAACTGTTGAAGCAAACGGCTATTAACATCAAGAAGGGGTGATTCTCATACTACTGTATTAGTAATTAATTAGTCTTTCATAATTTCACATTAAAACATATACATATGAAACCAATGTAAGCAAATCTCTTCAGCAACTTTGATATAAATTTCTGCAACTTCACTAATGTTGTTACATCGTCTTCAGAATCACTTTCAGGGCTGTCCATTTCATTTCTAAAATGTGAAACTGAAATGTCTTGCACTTTGTCACCTTGCACACTAAGGTTACAAAGACTCTTTATTACACAATGACAATCCACAGCTAATATTAATTTTGGGTTGTGCATCTGAAAGTACATAATTGCTGCATGAGCATTTGATTACTACAGTCAACCAAGATCCACTTTTTAAAAATATTTGCCTCATAACATCATGATTAGTTTGCTCAACTGTGCCTTCCATGCTTCCATGCCATCCTCTCCAAAAGCCATCTCCTCTCCAGTTGTCTATGGCTCTGTTGGATATAAAGCACAAAAAATAAAAAAAAAAGAAGATAAAATATACCCTGGTACTACTCTTACTTCTCCATATGTGTTCCATGGATATATACTGCTACTGTGAGAAATCTGCTGCTTTATTTTGAAGTACAAGGCATGTAGAACAAAATAAATAGTTCTTGAAAACTACGATCCATTAGCAAAAGATGCAACAGGCTGACTTTCGATACTTAATTTATGCTCACCTATTCCAAATGACCTTTGTAACTCAATCATTTTGCTACTCATGAATTATGGAGTCATTAAAGCTTATGTAAATACGATATTTTACATGCAACTGGCAGTGCCAAGGAAAACCCATCTGGGCTGCCACGCTATGGCAGGACATTGCTTTCCATCTAGACAACCTGGTCGTCAAAGTGTGTCACGTCGATGCCCACAGGCCCAAATGCCAGGCTATTGAAGAACATCGATACAATCAGCAGGTGGATCAAGCTGCTAAGATTGCAGTGGCTCGGGTAGATCTGGACTGGCAACATAAAGGTGAGCTGTTTATGGCTCGGTGGGTCCGTGACACCTCGGGCCACCAAGGGAGAGATGCCACGTACAGATGGGCTCGTGACTGAGGGGTGGACTTGACCATGGACGTCATTGCTTGTGTTATTCATGACTGTGAGACATGTGCTGCCATCAAACAAGACAAGAGGGTAAAGCCTCTTTGGTATGGGGGGTGATGGTTGAAATATAAGTATGGGGAGGTCGGGCAGGTTGACTACAGCCCCCTCCCCAGAACCCGCCAGGGCAAGTGCCATGTGCTCACAATGGTGGAGGCAACCACGAAGTGGCAAGAAACATATCCTGTACCCCATGCC
>NW_010264837.1:0-37813 GCF_000690775.1 Eurypyga helias
GGAGTTAAACCACAACAGATCACAAAAATCCTTCTTTTTTGTCAACCTGTTTTAAGATAAAAATGATGCATTGTGAAGTCAAACTTGATGTAAGGCTCGTAGGAATCCTCCACTGCAAATACAAAGTTCAGTGGTTAAAATGGGATCAAAGAAATTAATAAGCATTATGCAATTCACCTCTAGTTATGGAAGAGGATTTTCTGTAGCTTTCATGTTAGTTACATTCTGTGCTTGAAAATGCTGCATTATTTATTGTATGCATAAAACTTGATTCTCTAAGGTCTGTGAAGAGCTTTTTTATTAAAAAGAAGTGGCAGCATGATCTGTTTGTTGATATTGCACCAACAGCAAACACTAAAGTCATGAGTGCTGCTACCTCACTTGATTTGTATCAAGAGTGTATTTAAAATTTACATTGTTTTTTTTTCAGAGGATCGTGGTTCTAATAGACTGTTGAATATTTAAAATGTGAAAGATGACAGGTTATTAGCTTTTTTTTGTACAACTTTTAAAGCTAAGAATGTAACATAAATAATACAGTATGTTATTTTCAACTGGTGAAGAAACAGAACAGCATTTACCTCAGAACATCAATTTCTGTTTACCAAGATATTTTGGAGAAGCTACTACTATGG
This sequence comes from Eurypyga helias, assembly GCF_000690775.1. Taxonomy (NCBI): domain Eukaryota; kingdom Metazoa; phylum Chordata; class Aves; order Eurypygiformes; family Eurypygidae; genus Eurypyga; species Eurypyga helias. Next base: position 636 of record NW_010264837.1, read on the forward strand.
TGAGAATATTCCATACATATACAAACTGTGCAGTTATTATACCCAGTAGTTAAATTTAAATTATTATGAACAATTTGGCATTCTATTTGGGATGGGAAATACCATGTTTTCTGACTTCAACTGTTAAGTGGACTGTGTTTCTAATAAAGAAAGAACTATCATTTTCAGCTGGTGTCCACAAGATATGGTTTTAACCCTGTTATAACTTACATCTCTGTTCTTGTTTCCTCTCTGCTTATGTTCTACTTCTTTTTACTCATCTATCAATTATAGACATTTTCAAGTCACCTAATTTCATTTTTTTAAACATTTTCATTTTCAAAGAAACAATGAAATATATATGCAATATGGGTATATAATGTGTAATGTGAAACATCTGTTTGGTTTCCTTATTGCTAGAAATCAGTCGCAGCCGGCTCATGGATTAGATGTTGGTTATAAACCCCCACAGTACCGCAGAAATCTGCAAACTATTTAGTTCCGTATGCAGACGGTACTAGAGTGAATTGAATGCAGGGAGGAGAACTGGGAGCTGTGATAGTGAAACATGGCAGTTCCTGTTGATATGAAAGAGCCTGTCTGCAAACACCTGAAGCATAGGTCTGGGAAGAGGAATGAGAGATTTTAAAATGGGGGGAGATTAAAATAAGAAGTTGAAAGAGAGGTTAAAATGTGCTGTGTTTTTCCACTTCTGTTTTATCTTTTCTATACTAGTCTCAATAATGTGTACTTTTAAACATTTCTTTTGTCGTAATGCCTGAAACTTTTAAACAACATTCGAGTTGTCAAATCTCAAATGATTAAACATGTGAACTATTCTCCAGGGCACTATAACAGATGAAATTTAAGAGCTTGCTAATACTTAAAACATCTTACAATGTAGATCAGAATAATTATTTTCATTACATACATTAAGAAACTGAGACACACAGTAGCATAATCAGTTGTTCAAGGTACCTAGCAGCAAAGCAGAGAAAATGTCTTTGGCGCACTAGCCTGCACTGAGAAAGCGCTTGTTCTGAGTGGACTGAGTCTTTTTTATCTGGAATATATAACTAAGACTTTGTCAGGATAGCTACTATTTTGAAAATGTTTAAAATGATTATGAAAATTATTACTATTTCCTTGTGGGAAGGAATCCTGAATGGAATCATGCTGACGAGTTTGCCATTGTGCTAATAACTCCCTGCTGATGCTCAGTGTTTACATTATTTTCTAAAACTACTGAAGGAACAATCACTTAAATCACAGGAACAAAACCAGCTTTCACTTCCTCCTTTTAAAAATAATCACAGAGTCTCTAGAGCAGATGAAAGAGACATCTGCAATACTTGTCCAAAAGGAAATGACATTTGTTCTTCCCATGGTTGTGCTCTCCAGTTGTTTTCTTTTGTACTCTATATACTTGAAAATTATTCCTGAAAGAATCTTTCCTAGAAACTATGCTGGCTTGCCTCCCTTGGACTCAATGTGCATTCATAGGTGGGATGTATTATGTACCTTTCTGGAGTGCATCTCCTGCAAGCTAAAGTGTGGTGAGTAGGAATAATCAGGAAATTTGTTCCAAAAGGTCATTCTAGAGACAGACTAAAACAGTAGTGTGGGTGCACCCAAGTACTTCAAAGTATCAGAAGATTTCCAGATCTCGCCCCTCTCCCAAAAAAAGAAAAAGCTTCAAAAGATCTGAAAAATTGCCTCTTCATTCTGTATGTTTTTGCTGGTTGCTCTGTTAGTCTGCCTTTTACCTTGTTAGGAAAAGTGCTTCTTGGTCACTGATCATGTAACTATAAATTAAAACTTAGAGAAACTGGTTCTGTATCCTTTGTTAAGCAAATTCTGCTAAGGCCACTAGTAGAGAATTTAGTCGCAAGAGCAACCTTTGTTGCAAAGTTTAAAATCCATAATTTTTGTTGTTTCAAAGGAATTTTCTATCATTGCTCCATAACAACTGTTGCGGGAACAAAAAGCCAAGGGTTGACCTTGTAAGAAGTTCCAAATTCACAGATCCTTTTACTGAAAAGTTAAGGAATTTGTACCCTAACATTTTTATTAGGGTAAAAGATCAAAGTTATGAGCAAACACTATCTTTTTTGTTGTTGTTTCTTAGTTGGTTGATTTTTAATTCTGCAATATCTGTTTTGTTCTTGTAGAAAAGCCTCCTGAGAGGTAACTAGCTTCCAATTATGGAAGACAGAAAGGAACTCCATCTAGGATTTTGCATGATCATGATCATGCTAACAATTTATTCTAGAAGCCTGAGAGCTCTGAGAGTCTCATGTCTGACACAACAATTACTATGAATTAAAACCTACACTGAAATATTCTATGGGATAAATATTCTAGTTTTCTCTCTCAAAAAACATACTCTTGACGCCCAAAGAAACATATCCAAGCAGTGAAGACAACTTCAATCACGCTCTGTGTTCTCGGCTCATGAATCTGTATCTAACGGGATAAGTAATGATCTATGCAAAATCTGAGAAGGTTCAAACAACTGACAGGATGTTCTTCAAAACATTCCTCCCTTAACTCCTCCTATGGAAAATCATGTTTGTTCATTGTAGGAACAGTGACTACTCAGATGAGTTGGTTTAAGGTCTGAGACAGCTTTGAAGGCTAAAAGCTTGTGGACTACAAGGGTTAGAAATGGATGACTCTAAGAGTCCTGGGAATCCCCCATTACAAGTGGTTATCTCTGATCCACAGCAAGGTTTTGAATAAAACATGAAAATGGTCTCAGATAGATTAAAAGATTTTGTGATCTTTAACATATTATTCAGCATTATTATTCATGAGGCCTCTGTGTTCAGAATTACAGAACAAACAGAACATAGCTTTGTCAGGTGAAGGTATTGGGAAAAAAAATGGTTTAAGAAATAGTTTTCTAAAATTCATGCAACAGTTCTAAGAACAGTTTATTCAAATAAATGTCCAAGTTTGATTATTCAGGATTTATGAATTTCTCATTTTTCAGTTTTAGAACTTTTTGCTCCAGAGACTTGTTTGTTCAGTATATTGTTATGCGTATCACTTCTTTCAAAAATTCTATCAATCTGAAGTCCCACAAATTTGCAGTTTCCAACATAATATTGAAAATGGTATTGTTAGTTAATTTCTTGGCATGTAGATGATCCACTGAGCTTTAATTCTTACTTGAATCAGGAAAACAAAGATCACAAATAGGTTGATGTGTGCAGCAAAGGTAAAAGGAACAGGAAGGAGCTTATCAAGTTTAAAGGGGTCTTGAACAATTCTGTGATTTCCTGCCACATTTGCTCATCCTCTGCATACTTTGCTGGATGGAACGTTATCACCTTCTGCAATTGCTGTCTGGGGTTCCTAAAGCAAATTTTCTTATTGCTGGGGATAATTTAGTTCAGCAATTTTAAACATATTTTAATTGTTTGTTTTGTGAAATTAACTAGCTAAGTTTCTAGTAATGAAGTTGGGAATTATTTTTCACCCATTAGTGAACAGTTTTCTTAACATGATATTTAGATAATACAATATAGAACAGCTACCAGATGCATGAATGTCTCAAATATCAACATGCCCAACAAGATAATATCTGGCAATAAGAATACTGTACTTAATGATTGTTAGTATCTAAAACCTTTGTAAAAAGATCATTGTTTTTCAAGAATACTTGGTGCATCTGTCATTTCACTATTCCTATGATATGAGGAATATGACTGTGAGAAAGATATTGAGGGCATGGCATCAAGATGTATGCTAGACTATTCACTAGGCTGGCCGTTGTATAAGAGGTATAGGAAAAACTACAGGCAGGAAAGATATCGGTTTCTTATGGGCTACAAAAATTCTGGGCTGCTAATGAACACCACTACACTGTGGTTTCAGTGAAATTAATAAATATTAGGACTAGCTATTTATTGGTCTTTTCACAGACTGTGCTTAGATATATTTGGAGCCATTTAAATGAATGCATCATCAGTATAATACTAAAAATAACAAAATGACATCATCAGCATCTGCTGGTTTTTGGTTTTGTATTGTTTTGGTTTTTTTGTTTTTTTTTTTTTGTTTTTTGGGTTTTAGGACAGCAAGGAAAGATGTCAACAGAGAAAAAAGCAAATAACTGCCAACTTAAAAAAAAATAAGAAAACATATATTTGTAAATATTTAAATAATTGTTAAAATAACCTTCCTGGTTTTGTACTATAAGTAGTGCAAACTGGCAAGTGTTATGGTTCCAAATTTACTGCTTTCTCAGTTCTGTAATCAATGCAAAGATATATTGGGCTTTATTTTAAAAGAGGATGCACCCAAGTGTATTGTGTTTGTTTTCATGGTGTTGTAAGACATCGGATGCTTTCTAAAGCATTTGAAAAGAAATTTATCATTTTTTGCAGATATGCCACTGGGATTTATGTAGGCATGCAAAAATTTTTGTACATTATTTGGCTTTGTAGCTAATAACTCTTCCTGAAAAGCAATACATGTCATACCCCCACCCCTGCCGCCCTTCTCTTGTCCCAACACATTGATCAGGTAGTCAGCATCTGCAGTGATGGCTGAATTTTGCAAGGGTGTGGTTGTGGCTTGGTTGTGCCAAGGTCGCTGTTGTGGCTTAATCCCAACTGGCAAGTAAGCACCACACTGTTGCTTGCTCACTCCTCCCCCTGCCCCCAGTGGGAGGGGGACAAAAATTGGAAAAAAGGTAAAACTCTTGTGTTGACATAAAGACAGTTTAATAGGACAGCAAGGAAAGAGAAAATAGTAATACTAATGATAAAAGAATATAAAACCCAAGTGATGTACAATGCAGTTGTTCACCACACACTGCCTGATGACCTGAGCCACGAGCCCTGGCCAGCTTCCCCCCTAGTTTATATCCTGAGCATGATGTCATATAGTATGGAACATCCCTTTGGCCAGTTTGGGTCAGCGCTCTTGGCTGTGTCCCCTCCAGCTTCTCACTGGCCTGGCATGAGAAGCTGAAAATTCTTTAACTACTGTAAGCACTACCGAGCAACAACTGAAACATCAGTGTGTTATCAACATTATTCTCATACCAAATCCAAAACACAGCACTATACCAGCTACTGGGAAGACGAGTAACCCTAACCCAACCGAAACCAGGACAGTCTCATACCACCATGCTGACCTAGAAGCCAATGACTAAACCACCATTTACTACCTTTTTCTGCTCCAGAAAGATATGATGTTGCACTGCTATGGGAATGGAAAGGTTGTGCAGAGAGTGTGCCACCTCTGTGATGCTGCTAGACTGTGCCAAGCAGCCAGAAGTTGTCCTAGGCATTCTGTACGTGAGGAAATATCCCAAACAGATATTTTACAAGGGTTCACTGATAGACCCACTTATCCCTTCTAAAGAATGTATCTTCCTTTAACCTACTTTGGAAGTGGATTACACTCAAACACAAAAACAAATATACAGAAGCACAGGTTTTCTTTCAAATAAAGCCAGTGAAAAAGAACTGTTTTACTTTGAACTACCAACAAACTTGTTTTACAATTGCTTTTTGATATAAACAAGTACTAAAGCTAAAGGTTTCAGGGAGTATGAATGCAATATAAATTAGTGAAGAACAGCTGATAAGAGGAAATAAACTAAATTATTCAATTTGATACTTCTGTTTTACTGGAAGTGTATAAAGCAGGAAAAAAATAATCCACATAAAGAAGTGCCAGATTATTGTTGTGCTTTAAGAATTATTTTATATCTTGGGATTCATGTTTCACACCAGACATAGGATGTGCTGTACAGTGATGAGAGAATCAAATATGAGCAGGGTTATAGTAAGTTGGGCTTGCACTACACTCTGCTCTTAGTTCCAGTCCCTAATGAACTGGGCATATTTCTCCCTTTTTTAGTACTTTCCTTTTGCTCCGTTCTGATATAAATCTCCATATGTAAGTATGGTACATGCCTAAACCATTAATGCTTACTTATTAAGATACCATTTTCTTTCCCTGAAAGCAGCATTGGCTTCTCAGAGACGATCCTCTTGATTATTCAGAGTGATGTTCCTTAGAGTACACTTAAATGAGATATGACAATGTACCTTAGAGCCACCTCCAATCTTCCACTTCATGTTCACATTCCATTACAATGAACTCTGGTAGAGTAAGACCCTGGAGAGTAATGTTTTTACAGTCTCATTACTATCTAGTGTATTAGACCATGACAAAAACATAGCTTAATGAAAAATATATCCTGTTACAGTGAATGATCACTTGGCAGCAATGGTTATTTTAAAACTTTATCTAAGGCCTTTAAAGTAAGCTTTCACCATCTGTCCTACCTTCTAATTATACATGCAAAAAGAACATAATTCACAAGTGTATCATAAAAGTGGATAATGTAAGTGATTAAATGATACTGCTGCGTGTATGTGTGTTTGGTTATTCAGTGCCTCTCTTGCATTTTAGCTCATAAATCACTCTGAATAAATTGTACAGTGACTTTTTCTTGGCAAACAGACAAGACGTGTACTCTCTCACATTTGAGGGGAGGCAATGAACTGATGATAATGATGGATGGAAAGAGAATACGAGAGAGGTAGAAATACTTTCAAGCATAAAGTATGCGTGGTCCAGTTCTTTGAAGGCATTGAACCAACCTGCTCTCTTTGCAGTACTTCAGAACTTGAGAACCTACTTGACAACTCTTACAATAAATAAAGAGAAAGGAAGGAATTGCTTGATTAAATGTATCTGCCAGTCTGTATGTAACCTTTTGCATGACATTCCATGTATCTTTGCATTGTTATGAATGGAAATCTTAGAGCTCTGTTTTGCTCAGTCATCCAGGTGCTTATATTACTTTCAAAAATACTACAATGAGTTCCATTTCTGTAACATGCTATAATTAAGTTCAACTTGTCTAGGGCCTTAGGGAAGAAAAAAGATCCCTGTATGTTAAAACAGCTGGGGAAACAGGAAGAGCCACAACAAGTGGAAAGAAATATTACTTGTAATTTGCTACCACAATAAGAAATTAACTGACTTCACAGATTTCATATAATAGCAAAACCCAAAGAATAGTGTAGCCATTACAATACTTCATCTCCTTAAAACTAGCAGATGTTAGTGTATCCACAGAAAACTCTGGTTAGGAACTGACACCCTAGCTTAAGCTGTCTTTTGATAAGAGCTTGTGTAGGTAAGATGAAGAAGAAATTTGAAGTGCTTTCTACAGAGCTCTAGTAAAATCGTAGATTCCCTTCAGATTCATCTGTTTGAAGAAGTACTTAGTACTAACTGAACTTCCATTTCATTTTCATTTGTTCTGCAGTAACTTTTCTACAGTAATATACTTTATGTACATTTTGCTATACATGATGTGTATAGCAAAGTGTACATAGAACAACTAAATGTGTACATAAAACAACTGCACAAGAAGGCATTTGTCTGAATAGATGAAAGAAAATACTCATTATGAAATCTTTTGAAAGATACTTAAAATTAAGCAGAAGAAAAATTAATTTCAAAATATTTAACATCCTATCCATTTAGTAGTCTATCCATTTATGTGGTAGTTTCTGTGATTCACACTAGATTTTAGCCGACTTCCTCCCAAACAGCTCGTCTCTATTGTTTCTTTGTCCTATGATTTAAGCAGATAAAGAGAGTGAGTTCTCTGTGACATTAATTTATATTTAATCCAGATCATTACTTCAGTAGTTTGGCCTCAATCTTCTTCCAAGAACTACAGTACACACCAAAGTCTTGTCCTGTCATGTCTTTTGCTCTTTCTCTAATGTCTCCTTCCCTCATTCTGACAGTTAATTTAGAAAGCCTGACACATATCTTCCTTGCATTTGATTGCACTAGATGTGAATGGATTGAAAGAGGGAATGTAGTGGAAAAAACAATCTGTAGCATGTTTGAATATTTTAATAAATATTTTAAAATATTAATATTGACTTCACAAGGATTTCCTAAGTATTAGCAGTTTCCTGAAGAGATTTTTTTTATATCAATAAAATAATATTTTCTTCCTGTGCTACTATGTAAAAAAGAAATATATACCTAACATATGTTTGCTTGGAGGTGAAATAAATGTATGGTGGAGTGTTAAAAAGCAAACATGAAATGTAGGGAAGCTTAAAACCACTGCTAAATCCCTGGACAAATACATAACACAACCATAATCTGCAATGATGTATTACTCAGAAGAGCAGACAAACCAGGCAGGTGTCAAACTCAGCACCTATATAAATCAATAAACCTCATACATTAGGCAGTGATAATTCATCTTAAAATGTGTGAACATATGCAAAGTCTCATTCACTTCATGTGACTGAGTCTGGGTAAGTGCAAAGGGATGGAAGGTCCAAGCACAGCCTGTAAATGGTAGGATTAGAGTCTTAGGACAGGAGGCAAAGTCACTTGAATCAGTGGGAGTTCTTACGCTGAGTTACAGCAGACTATTAATTTGCTCCTGAATTATGTATTCTGAAATCTGAACAGATATTCCTTAATCCATCCAATCTGTTGTTCATGAATGTAATTTTTGCAACTAGCCAATCCTCTACCATCAGCATACCGGCACATTGTGTCAAAATTGGCTTCACAAAAGAAACTATCATCTGAAACCAGAAAAATACCTAATTATACCAAGTGCAGAGCCGGTTGCTATTTTGCAGGTTCATTAAAGTTACTCAAGTTGATGAACCATTTACTTTTGTTGCTAAAACAAGAATTTATCTACTCTTCTAGACACCAACAGCAAGTGAGCAGTTTTCTAGCAAAATAAAAGAAATTCATGTGCAGACAAATACCTCCAATCTACTGCTGTGTGGACTGTATATGGAAGACCTAATTTTATCTTCTTTTTCCTTCTTCCCAAACCACAATTCTCCTTTCACACAGTCTGTATTCTGCTGTTTTGCTATGCTTCTCTCCATTATTTTAAGATTTATTTTATATTAGATTTTACTTCCTTTATATTGTCTTGTTGTTCACTTGTTTTTTAAACTTTAGTGGAATGTAATTCTTATGCTAGAATCAGAGTTTAACACATTTTCCTCTTAAGTTTGAAACTGGGAAAAGGAAAAAAGAAATCCTTATTATACTCAATCTTTAAAAACCTCAGCAGAGCCAAAAAAGAAATCTCCAATGGTTCAGTAGTTTTAAAAAAAGAGATTAATCCTTTCTCTAAAGCAATGATTTAATATGGCAGATCTTTTGAGTTTTTCTGTAACCGGGGATCAGTCTTTTTTTACTTTCCAGTAAGGAACAACCACAGAGATACTGACTCAGCTTGCCAATGTTTATAGTAGACATCATTTAAACTGTAATATAAATGATTTTGAGATATGAAGTTAGTTGCAGAAAGAGTCTAAGAGGTCCTATGCTTAATGTTGAGAAATTGTTCACGAGATAACTCTAATTCATATGGCGATATACAGAACAGACAGAGCAGTTTTGGACAGCTGCCCAAATTCTCTTCATCACATGCTTGAGTTTAATTAGACTTTATAGACTGATGGATTATAAAGCCAAAAGGGGCTATTGGGATCATCCACACTGACCTTCTTTGCAGCGTAGGTAAGATACCTTTGCTGAATAAATCCCCATTCCAAGAACAAAAGTCTTTTGTCAGGCATCTAGTTTTGTTGTAAAAACTATGGTGGTCAGTTATAACCTTTCAGATCATTGATCCAGCATTTCCCAACTACCCTTGTTCAAATATCTTCTTTACCTGAAGCTTTATATCAGCTAAAATCAACTCCTGAGCTCATTGTGCTGTTAGAGACCTAGAGGGGCCCTGCTCTTAATTGCTGGCCTACTGGCAAGGCTTGGCTGTTTATCAGCATTTTCCAAGCCCAGCTGGTGGGCTCTGCTGGCTGTGGGTGAGTGGGCTGAGGCCTGCCCTGATCTCCTGTGTTTTCCACAGTGAAGAAATCACTCCCTGTGCTCTGGTGGCTGCCTCGTGGACTGCTGTCACACCTACATGCCAGGATGGGAGCAGTCTCTGCAGAAGGTACTTTTTCATTTTTCACCACCTTCAGAAATGACAATTTTAGTATCAACATTTCTGCCCCACAGTGTATGGTTGGCACTTTATGGTGTTCAGCAGTGTGGGACCATGGATGGAGGTGCTATGGCCATGACTGAATTCCTTTCAGGATCTGGCTCTTCTTGGGAGACCAGCTGCTGCCTCAGTCATTCCAGTAAAACTGTGCCTATGTGTGGGAGTCAAGTGGCTGCACATGACACCAAAACAAGTCTCCCCTTAAACAAGGTCCCATGCTTGGGGACACTGTGGTCTGGAGGGAGCCCAGGAAGGTAATGGCCATTGGAAATGGATTTTAAAGTTTCTGAGTTGCCTTTAATTAACACAGGCATGTCTCCAAACAGGGAATGTAAGGCTGCTTTATGAGTGAGATTGTCAGTTAAATGAGTGCATAAGGCCTGCAAGGGTAGAAAGGGGTTCTGGATAGCAGACTGACTGCTGAGAGTCACACTTGCCATAGGTACAAAAAGGAAGTATCACATAACTATTAATAAACGGCTAGTTTTCAATGACCACCAGTGGAGATACTTGGAAATCTAAAGGCATCCACTTCAGGTTTTGTAATAAACACAGTGAGCTCCTCTTTTGCCCCACCAAATGGAAAATGGAGGTGTTCTCCATGCCCTGATTCTGCCTTTGGATGTATACATGCTCATAATTAATTCTAGAGGGTATTTATTCTTACCGGAAAGAATCTGTAAGAACTGAATGAAATGACCTGTAAAGAAGGAGAACAAGAAAAAGTGTTCTCAGTTAAATTGAAATACTTTATTTCTGGTTTGGGGTGCTGGGTTTTTTTTTTGTTTGGTTGGTTTTGTTTTTTTCCCCTCAACATAAGAAATTACTAAATCCATGGAGTTATTTACTTTGCATGCTTATACTTACCCATGCTTTAAGAAGCTGTAACATTGAGACTTGAAATGATCATGGCTACAAGGCCCATATCGGTAATTGAGCCTGATCAGCACTTATACTCTACAACAGATGACAAAAAAACTCAGCTGCAGCTGATAAATCCAGGAGGGTCATGCTGACCACTTTCTCAGTTTGATAATATATGAATAACCTTCTTAAACTAATACTAATTAACTTTGTAGCGTTTTTCCTGTAAATTATTTTCTGAGCCTCTTAGGATTGCTCTTAGCCAATTGCATACATGGCAAAAGGTTAATTGTTTGTGAAAGACAAAGAAAAGGGCACCTCTGTGACTCCCAGTAGAAATTAAGAAAATAATGAAGTCTTTCTATGGGAATTCATCTACTTCATGTGTGATGTACTGACTACAAAACTTCTATATATTCAAGTATGTATTTTCAAGAGCAGTGTTTGACAAAAACAGAGTGTACATTTATATGCAATAATGGCTTGGATTTCTGGTTTGTTCAGAAACCTGGCTAGCAACAGGCGTGACAATTTAAGCTTGTCTGTTTTGAGAGGAATTATGTTACAGATATATATAAAACTCATGTATTTTCTGTGCTGATCAAGGCATGCTGGGTTGTTCAAATTAACCTACAGCATGCAGTAAAATTATGCTTAGATAGATGGCAACGACCATCAGACAAATAGGGATTGAATAATTGTTATGGCATGAAATATTTATGTGGTGTATCATTACCAGAAGAGACATGAATTGCTAATTGCACCCAACAAATGACAAAAGAGACTGCATGTGATGTTACACAATTATATAGTTTTTTAGAGCTTATATGTAGCTGGTGTATAATGCAGAGTTTATAGAAACATCTTCATTTAGCTTTTTTAAGACATTTATAATATATTGTCTCTTTTGTTTCTTTCTGACTTCCTTATGAAAAAACTAAACTACAGAGGTGTTTGTTGAAGAACACCAAAAATAAAAAATATTTCTAAAAATGTGTTAAAAAGCTTTTGAAAGTAAAGAAATAATGTCAGGAAATTGTTTGTTTATCCTTCACCTAAGCTACTTCCCTTCTGTACAAGGAACAGTTGTTTCCTTCTCCCTCATGCTACTATTTGGGCTTACTCATCCCTTTCTGCTTGATCTAGAGTTGATTGTGTAAGCAAAGTTGAGATCACTCAGCTTGGATGAGTCTTATATGTGTAAAGATCTCACATGTGGAGAAATAAGGCAGGTTTTTGCAATCCAGATTTGTAGAACATTGTGATTTTTTTGTTACTTGTGTGTGCCTACTCATACTGTTCTGTAAAAATACCTAACATTTTGCCAACCTCAGGCTGAAAGCTGTGAAATATGATAACAATCAGAAAAATATATTTTGGAAAGTGGATAGGGGTAGGGAAATAAAATAAAAAGCAAGAAAGTTAACATGTGGGAAACCTGATGGTGGAAGTAAGGTAGAAGTGAAAAACTGTGCTTTTGGTGCTAAACGTTTTGCTGATTATTTCATTTTGCATAGCTGAAATGATTGGGTAGGTTAAAACCTAAGCCTTGAGTGGCCTTTATGGTGCAGTGTAATGGAGGAAGTTACTAGTTTCTGAACAAGTTTCATTTGAAAAACTGATTTTTAGATGATTTAGGAGAATTTAAGGGTGAGAAGCTTTAGGATCTAGAATGTACTAGTTGATTTTCTGGCTGTAACCTATACAAGAACTAGTCTGAAAGAAGTTTTACATCTTAAGCTTACTGACATTTTTTCTTCTCTGTGGAGCTCAATAAATGAAGGTTTGATTACTAGAGGTTCTGAAACTTGTTTCTGACCATATGGGAAAGCATAATCCTTTTAGGAATTGTCTGAATGTTACCACCGAATATTTAGAATTCTAATGGAAGGAACTAGGAAATACTCACTTTTTATGGAAATGGTATCTATCAACTCACTGGAGATAAAGGTTGGAGTCTTTTGCAATTGGGATCTGTGGAGTCACCCTGTAGAGAAGACAGTGCTTATAAGGTTGGTTTTGCTCCCACATAAATAGAAAGGAAATCAAATAGTTGTTGCAGTGAATAGTCATGATTGCAGTACATTTCTTTTCTAGTAAAAGTTTTATGCAGGAGAGAAAAAAACAAAATAGACCATGACTTGTTTTTATACATGAGACTGGCTTCAGAATTTCCTACAGCTTTCTGCTGAAGCATTCATGTTACACAAAACCAATTAATTTGTCAAACTGACAATATCTTGCCTTTTTGGCAAATGGTAACAGTCATACAGTTGTTTTTCTGTCTTCTGTAGGCTGGTCTGTCTGAGGAGGCACTACATTGGCTTGCATAACACTGTTTGAAATCTGGCGTTTCAAAAATAATAAGGTTGGAGTAGAATGCAAGCTATATGATGGTACCTTATTTTGAATTTCTGGCATGCAGTTTGGCAGTGGCTATAAATGAAGAAAAGGAAGAAGATTCACATAAACGCTCTAGAGCACCAAGGCCTAGAGAAATCTGTAAATTTGGGTATGTGGCAACTTATACATTGAAGATAATTTCAGCAAAAATCAAGGAATAATAAAAAACTGAAGATAAGGAATTACATTAGCCAGCTAATTACTACTCTAAAAAATTAAACAAATACATTAATAACAACTCTTTCATTTAGGTTTCTATTTTTCTTGTTGGCGAATTGCTGACATATTAAAGCTTTCATTGTTTTGCTCAATATTTAGTTCACAAAACTCCAAATAGACCATAAACATGAAGCTCAAAAATGTGTTGTCTTTTTAAAAATGCTTTGGTTTGGGTTGTTAAAATGCTCAGAGAAGGCAGTTTTTCTGCACCTATTTAGACACTGTTGTGTTCATTCTTTATTTATTTAAATCTAATTCTAGTACAACACATATTGATTTGGCGTAACAAAACAAGTCTGGAAGCTTTCAATCTTTCCACAGGTTTTATAATTTATATCTACTGACAATCAGGTACTTGTCTCCTATATAGAATGGTTGTATGTTATACTCCATTGTCCTAGAAATTACTTTCTTTTAGTTACATAGACATCCTTTCTTTTTCTGCTACTGGGGAATAGAAATATCATTCATTACGCCTCTAAAGCATGTTTTTCTAATGTTGTCAATCTTTTCCTAATAAAGTTTCAACATGCTAAGAATGGAATAATCATTCCAACTTTAGAATCATAAACTTTTCTGTCTTGCCATTGTTGCATTTTCAAAGAAAAAAACAGAGAAATCTTTATAGATGTGATAGTCTTGAAGATTTTCCTTTTCAATATTTTCCAATATTAATTTTCATTGTATGGTCCCTTTTTAAGGACAATTATAATGCTAATGAGCCATACATTGTAATACCTCAATAACAAAGTAATAATAACTATTTATTAATATGACAATATATACCTATTAGACAAATAATACCTTTTTAAAAGAATGGTAACCCTTATGTTTAAATGCAAATTAAAAAAAAAAATTATCATAAAGAATAACAAAGAGGACATAATAACATTCTTAAAATACAGGTTTTGTTAAAATCAGCTAAATCAAATACAATTAACATTTGAATTAGGAATTTTATATTTTATTGTATTCTGCTTTTTTAGATATGCAAGGTTATTAGGCACATTGCTTCTTTTATATTTTCTTAAGACTATTTAACATAAAGAAAATGATTTTGTAAGAATATGCTTGAATTAAAATCCATTCCAGATGAGTTTTTGCAGCTTAAAAACTACAGAGGCTCTGTTTTCATATATTCCTCAGTTTAAAACGCTAGAAGTATTTACAGAATCCTTTTGTTTTAGGGGTTGATGAATCACTTTAGCAGAGATAATTTGGAAATTCTGCTTATTTTAGAATATAATTCCCTTTATTCTTAACTCTATTCATTCTTTAATCTGTATTTAGCTTAACAACCAGAAGGTGGGATGTTCAGGTTTTCCACTTAATGAACCAGCTTACAATTCTTGTTACAACCATAAGTGCAGCTGGGCCACGTAGTAGTACATTATGTTCTTATTGTTGCTTAACCAAGACCACAAATCTTATGCAAATCTGGTGAGTTGAAGGCTTAAAAACAATAGTAAGTTTATTAGTGGTTTCCATTGGTATGACAATATTTGTATTCATGTTTGAAAATATCTGGACATCCTGACTGTTATTACTTCTAGCGTTAGGCTGAAGCGACTCTACTAAGGGCAGAATAGGGGAAGAGAAAAAGGAACATTTTCCAGAAGTATCTGTATGTTGAGATAATCAGGTTCAGTATACCACTGAGTTGTTTCCAAAGAGCTGACACTCTGCAAGGATCTTGGCAAGGGATGGCCTAGGAGATGAGGGAAAAGCATGTGATAACAGTGACAAATTGCAACTATTTGGCTAAAAGAGTAACTTTACTGGAAGCTTCCAGACATAACAGAGCTGTGATCACTTGAGCTGGATAAGGAGATGGACTTTCCAATTACAGCACTGTGTGAATTTTGTTCAGTGCTACTTCTATACAGGAAGGATAATAACTAACCCTTGACTGGCTCACTCAGCGACTCCAGTGGCCTAAAATGTTCTGCTGTCTTCAGGCAATCAAAAAAATATTTGAGGAAATAGGTGTGGAGGTGTTTATGTAGAAATTCACATGTTTCAACAAAGTTTTATGGTGGTCTAATGGATCAATTTCTTTAGTTGCTTTCTCTAATCCACTATAAATGAGCTATTCTTCTTTTGTTACAGAAATTACATGGACTGTAAATCAGTACTTCTGGTCCTACTTGTCCATCAAATCAATTTTATTTCACTCCTTTAAAAGGAAAACTTCTTTAAAAGATAATTTAATTTTCCATACAAACTTTCTGCTCATAACATTGGAGAGGGGGCAGAAAATAGATATTTGTCCATTGCTAATTACTATTAAGCACATGAAAAAGATTATTTATGTCTGAATCAAGTAGAAGATACTCTAGGCCCCCCTTTGAAACCCAGTAAGTGGTAAAAAGGCAGTAATGTAAGTAGGACTTAGTTTCAGAATGCTGGAGAATTTTAGAAAGTTGTAAGTTACTATCAGAAAGAATAAGTATGGTGACAACCTCAACTCTGTAACTAACATAATATTAGAATTAAAATTAGGCATTAGAACACTGTATATATATGGAAGAATTATAAATTTAGTTTATCAGCTTGATCACAACAAGGTAGGTAAGTTGTGAACAAAACCCATACTGCTAGTGATAGAATTTTTCTGCTAGAAATGTTCAGATGTTTTCTTGCAAACGTTGGAGCCTAACTGGCTTTCATCTTTGGAGCTGAAGCTGGATTTTACAGAGGCTAGTTGAATTGTTTAATACAGGCATTGTTACAACTTGAATGTCTTTGTGTTAGTAAAAAGTACTATTTTATAGAGGAAGAGAAATCCATTAGTAAAGAGAATATTTAAGAGCAATGTGTGGCATACGCACTCCTTTTTTCCCTATCAAGACCAGCTAGGAGAGACTTGTTGCTTGATGGAAGTTGTACGACATGATTGATGCATGCATGCTTCTGAAATGATTAGGCAATAATAAATATGATAATGTATTTATCTCTGCCTTTGAATACTCAACTTTAATGTTTGATTCATAAACAAAAATTTTGTTCTGGAAGTCAAAGCACCCAAAATGGTATCAGCAGGTACTTAAAATATACTTTCACTTATTTCCTCTCTAGATATGTATAAATGTTGTATGTGAAGATTGCTTAAAAATAACCTTCTTCTCAGTTACATGTATGATTATAAATAGGTTGGGTAGGAGTACAGTGGAGGATACTGTGTTTCTCAAGATAGGACATGTTCTATATTCTTGGTAAATTGTTCTTGTAGTTTAACCTCAATATTACAAACCTGTAAATACTTCTGTTGGCTGAAGCAGATGGCAGCATTGCTATTCGTCTGTTTAATTAGACATCTTTTATTTTTTGAAATTAGCAGATACAAAATCCACATTATTCAAAACTTCAAAGGATTAAGCCTTCTCACCGGAAATGGTGAACAGAATGGCAGCAATCACTTGTACTTGGACAGATGTCTCTGAGTTTACTTATTGTTAGTGGGTTTAGTATTCTTTGTGTAATCCCATGGATAGCAAAGTGTTAGTGACTTTAGTTTCGAAACAGTGCAATTTGCTACTGAACATGCTGAGAAAATCATAGCTTTGATAATGAAAGCTGGAAAGACAAATGCTGCAATTTTCAGTAGCACAATTATGTTTGTATGTGGCTAGAGATTTTCATGCATTACAACGTTTATTGTGCTTTACCTGTGTTTCTGACATTTTTGTTAGTGTTCCATTTTTTAGTCTTAATATACACAGGATAATCCCAAATAGTAGTAGTTGCGTGTCTGTACCTATATAGGAACAGGGCTACACATTTCCTATTCTGAGTATCGTTGAATATTCTCTCTATATATTTGTATTTTATTCTGTATCACAGTCTATTAATTGACATGCAAAATATTAATCTCACCTTTTTTCTTTGTAGTCCTGTTTCACTTCTACAGAAGTTAAAACAGTAAGGCTGGCAATGTAAGTGTTATAATACTTCACAGTCACACATCAGCTTCATACCCAGTGGGTTAAGACAGAATTAAGTTCAGGACAATATGTAAACCTCCTAACTGTTTGGGTACCTCTTGCTTTCATGAGGTTTTATTTCTAATGGCAGAAATTAGTTGTCATCTGATTTTAGGCTATGCTCAAAATAAAGCCGAATGCTAAATTCTTAGTTCTGACTCTGATATAGAACCAAATAATAACAAGAAGCTTTGAATCTGCAGAATTGAATTCTTACATTCCTCTATCTTTATATGATATATGTAATTCACGATACATTTCTCTGACATACACTTTTTCTTTTTTAATTTACCTGTGTCTGCAAACTGCTATGAAGAAAGTCACGAACAGTTCCGGCATAGACTCTAGGGCGTCTGCTACTTTGATATGTCAGGGAAACTGCTTATTTACTCCAGGAATGGATGATTAGTTGATTGGTCACTAGAGAAGCCTAAGACGTACAGTTTCTGTAACACGTCTACAAGGAGAAATTTTGCATTACTAAAAAGGCCTGAAAAATTCAAAAGTTGAGACAGTTTTGTACCTGGGTAAGAGGCTGAGGAAACATTGAAATGTTAGCTGAAACCCATTTCTTTCTACCTGACCAAGGAAAGAAAGCAAGCTTTTGAAACAGTTTTTAAATATTTGGCTCCTCAGGACGGCTTATGCTTTTGCTTCTTGATCACCAGTTGCCAATACCACGACCACCACCTCTAGTCTGGTTTTGTAACAAATGAAGTAAGTGGTTGTCAGTGTAGTCTAAGTTATGTATGTAAAAGTAATTTTAGGCAAATATATTTATACACAGATATTTATAAATATATTCTATGTACTATTATATGTATTTAGATGCAAGGTATATTTATATTTTTTTAATATATTCAGTGATCCTTTTTGTCTGTATCATTTATCTAGAGCAATTATTGCAATGAAATCCTTTACATATAGAAAGGTTTATGCTTACAAGGGATGTAAATTTATCATGTCTGCTAAATCATTCCTTCCTTCCTCTGAAACAATTGCAAAACAGGAGGTTGGGTCTTGCTAAAGCTTTTGCAAATAATTAATAGTACATTCACTGGGAATGTCAAATATGATTTGTAAACAACTCGATCTTTCAAATAATTATTCTTACTGTTTTGTTTGTTTGTTTTTTACTTTTCCATATAAAACGATCAATTTTTGCAGGCCACTGAAGAAATATTATTTGGTTCACCCAAGCTAGGATCAGAAGCTACTGGTGTGTGGCATCTTAAAGAAAAACAAAAACAACCACAAAACCTCAGAAACAAAAGCAATTGAGAAATTTTATTTTCAAGTTCAAGATATTTGAAGCAATGCTCTTTGTGTGCTTTGTCTGAATCATTTTATGCCGGAGAGCATATTTTCCCTGTATAAAAGTAGAAACTCCTTATCTCAGTGGCGAGGAAAGTCTGTGCCTCAAATACAAATGAGTAAGTAAACTAACTTCAGAAGAATGCTTCCCTCTGCTTGCAGAGAAGCTGAGTTCTTGGAGGAATACTGTCACTCACTTAAGGCTTGTAAAGGGTGGTGTGCTAAAACCTTTTCTTGCCTTCATTTACAGTGCAAATGCTGTAAATATTTAATCTAAACAGAATGTATTGTTAGAATAGTCTAGACAGGCTGTGATCAAGAGACCACAAATGGGAACAATTTGGTTCTGAAAACTTTTTATCTGATTACAGGGATAATGACTTGAATATTAACCTGGCAATTTTGCATGATAAAAAAGTGATATTCATCTTGATTTTTCATCATGTTTCCAAATGGAAACAGATTTCTGCCACTTGTTACATATCATTTATGTCACAGATGACTTAGTGTGTATCAGTTTCAATCTCTCAACAGTCTCAGCTACTCCATGCATGGGGCTGTACTGGTGTTTTGACAGGCAAAGATACATCAAAATCATGTATTAGCCACTTTTCCATGCCACTGAGTCTATATTAAGAGCTCAGGAAAATGAAACCAAGAATGATATATAATTTTTAATGTTTTCAGATTACATCGTCTGATGATTATGCAACAATAGACTCCCTAGACAGCTCTTTTATATTGAAATAAATACTTGTATTTATTGTACCCAACTGAATGATCATCTAATTTTGAATCTTTTGTTTCCACACTCTGCAAGCACATTTAAACTCATAGGTCTGTTTCTGGCCCTAGACACTTTTATTGAAATGAAATGGAGACAGCACAGCTGATCTATTTCTATATCTTTGGATCACTTTCTCACATTGTTGTGGCATGTGCATGATTTACAAAGTTTAATGTGATATGTTGTAAATGTGTTGTGTTGGTGTGTTCCCCATTTTTTTGCTTTTTCTACAGTCTCTGTAATCCACTTTAAGCTTTTCTCAACACATTTGGTAAAAGAATTATACTGTACGGAAAGTGGGGTTTATGGACATTTAGGCCTGTTCTGTGGGTGAATTTCAGTCATGGGCTTGTCTCCATAACTCTTATTTCCATCTTGGTCTGAAGATGCAGTCAGTGCAAGAATTCTGTCTTTTCCCCTATAACATTAGCTACATATTCAGATAATTTTTACTGAGACTACTGATGTCTCATGTTTAAAATAACAATTTAAATAAGAAACCGTGAGAATCGGCATTTGATGACAAAGAGGACTCAAGTTACCAACACATGGTGACTTTGAAATGTACGTTTTTCTAGTCAAAAGTTTTAGCTTGTGCTTCAGTTAGTACCCATATGAAAACTGACTTTCAGGGTAGAAATTGTTGAAATTATTTCACTGCAGGTGTTTTGACAATGGGGGCAGGTCACCAGGAGAATCCTTCAAGAGTCGGTGCTAGCACCAGTGCTCTTTAAAAGTATTCACTAATGAAGTTATGAAAAGTCACGAATAATGAGGCTTTATTGGTTTAATGGTTATCCAGGATATTAAAGAAAAAGATAAACTGATGTTTTAGTTTAGATGGGGTAGACCAAAGGGATATTCCATACCACATGATGTCATGCTCAGCATAGAAAGATAGGGGAAGAAGAAGGAAGAGAGGGATATTCTGAGTTTATGGCGTTTGCCTTTCCAAGTTATTGTTACATCTGGTAGAAGCCTGCTTTTCTGGAAATGGCTAAACACCAACCTACCCATGAGAAGTGGTGAATAAATTCCTTGTTTTGCTTTGCTTGTGCGTGGCTCTTGCTTTACCTATTCAACTGTCTCTATCTCACCCTGTGAGCTTTCTCATTTTTACCTTTCCAATTCTCACCCTCATCCCACTGCAGGAGATTGAGCGAGCAGCTGCGTGGTGCTTAGTTAGCTGGGGTTAAACCATGACATCTTTTAAGTAATTTCAGAAGGATATAGTAAGACACAAGACAACAATAAAAAGTGCAAAGTCCCAATATCACATTCAAAATAATGGTCTTGGATCTGGCCATTACTATGCAGAACTGGGATTTGGGACATTATGCAGAATTTGGGATTATGGTAGGTCCATGAATATGCCAGTCCAATACTGACCAAAAAGTGATATGAATTCTTAAGAGAGAAGTTGGGAACAAAAAAAAGCAACTTAATAATGATAGCCTATACATGAATGCTTTATCTCAGCAACTGTGAACTATTCTGCTCCTGTTTCAAAGGTTCCTGGAAAGACAGTCAGGAATATCAAAGTGATGGAAAAACTTTCATAAAAGAAAAGTTAAAAAATTGATAAAAAGGTACACTTAGAAATTTGGAACTGGAAAATCCCCTGCTCACTGTCCCTTACACTTTGATTGTTCTCCAGGGTATAAAGCTAATGTATTTGCCATGGTGCTGATCATTGTTACTGCAAGAGGTTATCAAACCTCCTCTAGAATATTATTTCTCTCACTATTAGAGTTCATTGTCAGGTGTGTACAACCTTCAAACATTTGAGGAAGGATATAATTAATTCTTGCTTTTATTTAGTTAAGGTTGTATACTTAGTTTACTTTTCATCCCATGTTTCTGCTGCTTATATTTTTCCTCATTGTGTTACTTTGCTCTGTGGAAATGAAAGGAAAAAAAGAAACCTCAGAGAAGAGAGCACAGGGCTGTCTGGCTGGTACTAACCACTTCCTAACACTGCTTAACAAGACGTAATATTGTTGTGGAACTGAAAGCGGTTGAAGCAGTGTGCAAAAAATCCATAAATTAGGAGGAAAATGGAGATCAAGCAAAAAGCATTTATCAAATCAAGATGGAGGAGAATTCAAGTGAATACAAACAATAAATTGGCTCAATCAGATTATTTTTAGCTCTGAATTTTCCCTGCTACTGAACCCTCCTGCTTCAGTGTTCATTATGACCAGAAATGTGTTGATCACCAGTGTGTGTAACACTGTCCATTTTGGCCACTGTCTGGACTAGTCTTTCACAAGGATCTATAACTCATGTCCTCTTCTTGTTTCAGTTACATTCACATCCAGTGCTTGTTACTCCCATTATCTTGATCTTGCTCTCTTGATTTTAGGAAATTGTTCCTTTTTTTTTTTTTTCCTCCCCCCAATAAATCTATGATGTGCTAACCTCTGCTTAAACATTATTCCAATTCATTATTGTTCTCCACTTAGAGTCAGGTTATCCACAATCTTGTCATAATGCCATAGAAGGCAGAAGGACCGATTAAATGATTTAGTGCAGTATATCACAAAACCATTTGTGATATATACTTAAACTTACTATATGAGTATTACTATAAGTATATATCTTACTTATACTTTTATAGTAAGAATATACTTACCTATTCTTATGTTAAACCTCATAGTTTAGTCTATGAAAATAGACTAAAATACTAGTCTATTTTGGTATTTTGCAAACTAAATTGTTACATATCCAAGAAAAAAAGAATAGCAGAGGACAGAGTGCCACAAATGACTAAGGTGTTTTAGGGAGCTCTATATAGCCAGCATCATAGATAAAAGCAAAACTTCCAAACTCCTTTCTGTTCTCACATGGAAACACTTTTGTCACCATGCAGATCTGAGGAGCAGTTTGAGTCTTTGGGAAACAATAATTACAGAATTGTTAGTCATTCATATTATTATATATCCACTCTGTATAAACATAATTCACCATGTAGTTGGAGATAGCTAGCACAACTTTGGACTGTTATGATCATCTTGCTCAGAACTAGTGGCATGAAGGGATCAACCCTTTTGATTTTTATTGGACTTTTTTTTTTTTTTTTTGACACAGATCCGATGAGTAGGTCTTGCTCCAGAGCTGACCACACAACAGAAGTTTTTTCCATCCAACTTTAATAAAATGTTGATCCTTTGCCTTCTGAGGATGAGAATTATCAGTTTTAGAAAGTCAAAACCTTGCTTTTCAATGAGCAAAAGAGTAAATTGGAAAGCGAGTAAATGAGCATGTTTTTTCCACAATTGTAAATCTTAAATCCAAATAGGTATATTGTCCAGTTATAGTTCTTGTACTGTGAGTTTTCTTTTCCTGCTAGTCCTCATAAAGGGCTGTGTGGATTGATGCTACGAGTACTGAGGGCTAAAGTTTAGGTCAAGAACTGAGAAATCAGAAGAGTTTGATTTGTATTGTAACACAGCAGAGATTGTGACAAGTTAAAAATATTTCTAGCAGGAAAACTTTATTTGAGGGCAAGAAGAATTCACTGCTCACTGTTTGACAGTCTCTGATCAAAGAAAGTGAAACTTAATGTGATCTCTCATACTCCATTATGAACAAATCATCACTCGTGGTAATAGCTCTAACTTTGCCTGTGGCACAGATGCCAAGTTGCTTGAGTTTGTTAAGAAATTGCTTTATAATTTCTCAACAATTGCAAACTGGATCAAATAATCTGCAAGCTTCACCCTGTCCATGAAATGTATACTGTCCATGTATTATGACTTGTCTGTCTAGCCACACAGAAAACACTCTTAGAATGATTTAGGTATGCAGGCAGAAGAGAATGTTTGTGTTTCGTATCTTTGCTAATCCTTATGCAAGGACAGATACAAACAAACTTCTATGGCTATACTACTATATATGTTGTAAGATTTCCTTGGAAAATGTGCATACATGTTATTAATTGCAGTCATTAAGTTTCATAAGCCAACCATATCCTGGGCTGTATCCGGAGAGGTGTGGCCAGCAGGTCGAGGGAGGTGATTCTGCCCCTCTACTCTGCTCTGGTGAGACCTCACCTGGAGTGCTGTGTCCAGCTGTGGAGCCCTCAACATCAGAAGGATATTGACCACTTGGAGCGAGTCCAGAGGAGGGCCACAAAGATCATCAGTGGGCTGGAGCACCTCTCCTATGATGAGAAGCTGGGAGAATTGGGCTTGTTCAGCCTGGAGAAGAGAAGGCTCCCTGGAGACCTTGTAGCAGCCTTCCAGCCCCCTGAAGGGGGCTACAAGGAAGCTTAGAGGGGGACTTCTTACAAGGGCTTGTAGTGACAGGGCAAAGGGGGATGGGTTTAAATTGAAAGTGGGGAGGTTTAGATTAGACCTCAGGAAGAAATTCTTCATGGAGAGGGTGGTGAAGCACTGGAAAATGTTGCCCAGAGAAGCTGTGGATGCCCCATCCCTGGAAGTGTTCAAGGCCAGGCTGGATGTGGCTTTGAGCAACCTGGTGTAGTGGAAGGTGTTCCTGCCCATGGCAGGGGGGGTGGAACTAGATGATCTTTAAGGTCCTTTCCAACCCAAACCATTCTATGATCCTATGATATATTCACTTCCTAGCTATATATTTCTTCTTTTCATGATTACTTATCTTTGCTTGAAACCAAGTTCCCCGTTGCATAAGAAGTCAGTCTCTTGTATCTATATAGGAACGACTGTCAAGCTATTAGGTTTTTATTTATCATTCTTCATTTTGGTCCACCAACTACTTTAAAAGACCTATGAATGGTGACTAAGAAAATTGAACAACTTGTTAAATTGAAAACATTTTTAGTTTTAAATTCACAAGATTATTTCAATAGGAAAAATTCAGCCTCTTTTTCTTGAGCTTTTTGAGGTCCAGAAAATAATTACATAGCTTTAGGCTGCCTCTGCTGAGTTAGGAATGAAGTGAAAAGCCCATGTATTCTTTTCCATCTTCTGAAAAATGATAATTTTACAGTTGTTAGAATCCATCTTCTTTCAAAGATGTAATGACATGTTTTCCTCTTATCTGTCCTTAAAACATTAAATCTTTTATATGAATTGCTTGACAGTTTTTGAAGGATAACCTTTTCAACATCATAAAATAAATGAAAGCGGTGAAGGATTTAGATTCAAAATGCTTTACCAGTGCACTAATAATTTGATGAACACTGCTATCATTTTTCTAAAATGGCATTAGATTAAATCTGATTCATCCAGCAAATTCTTTTGAAGAGACTCACCTTTAAAAGTTGATGACACAAACCAGCTTGAAAATGTGATTGTGGTATTTGAAATGCCCTGTCTCTAGAGTAAATTATTTATGATGAATTATGAATGTTTTGTATGTTTCTTTACAAGACTTGTTACCTTAGTGTTATTATTTTAAAAGCTAAACTTACAAGAACATAATATAGCTCCCTCTCCATAGTAAGATCTTGTCTCTGGTAACTTAACACATTTTTCTCCAGGCATTCATGTCAGCAGCACACGATCATGATGTGAAAGGAAATTGCTTCCAACGCCTCTAAAATTGCTTGCTTGGCTTGAATTAATCTTAATCGAATTTCTGTCTGAGATGTTTAAAAACCTCACAGAATCTCATCCTTTGAGCACAGCTTTGCTAATTTGATTCTACATTCCAAAGTGACAACAAATTTTGAGGCCCCGCAGGGCTGCTGTTGCTGATAATGTTTCTATGCAGGTGGTATGAACCACACTGTTCATTAATGTGACATACCTTTACAATGAACGTCCTCATATAATAGTTATGGATGCAAGTTCATTGTTTTCCCACTTAACCATGTTGACTCCTTGTCTAAGGGACCAAATGTGCATTCAGTTTTGAGAAAGAAAACCCGAGAAAAATACAGTGTATTTATCTTCAGATATTTAAACTGGGGAGAAAGCCAAGTTACTAACCATATAAATATAATTTTTTTTTAATCAAGATAATCCAAAACCTAGAATTTTACCACAATACAGAAAAAAAAAAAAACAAACCCAAAACAGAAAGGACATAAAGATCTGCATATCAGCAGATGACTTAGAAATGCCTTTGAGTTTGTAATACCTCAAAACCTTTGAGTTTCACATACCTCATAAATTGAATTGCTTCTTTCTAAACGAGGAGCCAGATCCAAGTTTCCAGTTACTGAATTGTGTGTAATCCCGTCTCTTGGGTATTTCTAAACTTAAAATGTTATTTAATTGTACAACATTTATTTTAACTTAATGTCCAATGTTTTTCTGAAGGTACTTTTTAAAAAACTTAACTTCTGTAAGTGAAACTGTTCCTATTGATATACACTTAGTCAGAGTGAGCTCCAAACAGTGGGTATTTCTTTTTGTAATAAAAATCAAATATAGTTAAAAATAATATGTCTCATTACAGGTTGAGAAAAATGTCACTGAAATAGTATTGTAGCCTAAATGTACTGTCTAGTAAAAAAGCATAGGGAATCATCCATAAAGAAACAGTCTATATATTAAGAAATGAGGTACCAGGTCTGTTTGGATTTTCTATTTTCTACACTGATTGCTCATTCAAAGAGCAGTGGATATTCTGTAGCCTTAATTCTGTCAAACAGATTCTACTTACTGTAATATCTAATAATGGAACAAAGCTGACAGCAGTAAACAACATATTTTCCTTGGCTTTCCCTCACATCTTGTCACCCATGGTATATCCCATCACAAATTGACATGATGTATTGTAAGCATCCTAATGCAGCCAGGAATATCAGATATGCAGTTGTAGTTATAGAATCATTTCATTTCTTATTCTAAGTGATACTTACCTAGCTCTTTAGAGTTATATATGTGTCATTGATGAACTTTGCAGCTTTTTGAGTAGAATTAAACTTTGACATACATTTTTAGTGGAAAAAATAAGTATTTTAGAGTTTGTGTTTGGTTTTATTTTTCATCTGAATGTCAGACTTGCATGTGATGTATTATTCCTCAGAGCTTTTATATGATTTTGATTGGTATAATTACCAATAATTGATATTTTCTATCAGATAATTACAGGGAGAACAGGCTTTAAAGAATGCAACTACCTCGCACACGAATCTGTCTACAGATAGGTATTTTAAAATCATCAAATAAAGCTGTGCTATTTAAAGGCAGACTTACTCTCTAATGGACATTTTCTCACTGTAATCAATGAAAACCTTCACTGATTTCAACGGTACTATAGGGGTGTATTGGGTTTGCATGGCAAGATTTTGATAGTGGGGTGCACTATGCTGGTGGCTTCTGTGAGAAGCTGCTAGCAGCTTCCCCAGTGTCTGTTAGAGCCAATGACCACTAGCTCCAACATGGACCTGACACTGGCCAAGTCCAAGCTTATCAGCAACACCCATAGCACCTCTGGGATAACATGTTTAAGAAGGGAAAAAACCTCCCCACAATGAAAGAAAAGCAAACAAACAAACAAAACCCAAAAAACCCAAACCAAAAATGTAAGAGGGAAGAATTTGCAGAACAGAGAGAGATGGAGCTAGATGTGAGGAAAACAGCTCTGCAGATACCAAGGTCATTCAAGAAGGAGGAGGAGGTAACTTACCTACCATGAGCTTCTACCCCCAGCGTAGAGTCCTTCATATGGCTGTACCAGCTGCAGCTTGTGAAGGACCCCATGCTGGAGCAGTCTGTTCCTGAAGGACTGCACCCTGTGGAGCAGGGGAAGAGTGTGAGAAGTCCTCTCCCCGAGGAGAAAGAAGCAGCAGAAACAATGTGTGATAAACCGACTACAACCCTCATTCCCTATCCCCCTGTGCCACTTGAGGGGATGAGGTAGAGAAATCAGGAGTGAAGTTGAGCCCAGGAAGAAGGGAGGGGTGAGGGGATGATGTTTTAAGATTTCGTTTTAGTTGTCTTTTACTCTTATTTGATTGGTAATAAATTAAATACTCCCCAAGTTAAGTCTGTTTTGCCTGTGATGGTAATTGATGAATGATCCTTCCCTGTCGTTATCTCGACCCACAATCTTTTCATTATATTTACTCTCCCCTGTCCAGCTGAGGAGGGGGAGTGAGGGTGGCTTTGGTGGGCACCTGACCTCCAGCCAGGGTCAGCCCACCACAATGGGTGACAGTTCCTGAAGTTAACTCTAACAGTTAACTCTTTCTGTTTTCTTCAGTATGCTGGGTTCTTTTGCTTGAAGCAAACATCTTTCCACTTAATATTTCATACTATATTACATCCTTCACTGTACATCATCGCAGTGAGATAATTTTCTTTTTTTCTGTAAAGCCACATTCAGTCTATTCTTATGTGTCCTACAGGGATTTTCTTAATTTTGATGAGCCCATAATTTTGCTGTTATCTTCATTTTTTCAGTATGCTACTAAGGTAGTGGATGAGAAAAATGCTGTTTATGTTTTATGACTTTTATTACATTTTATGTAATCTGTTCTACACAATTTCATTTTTAACTTTATTCCTGTTGACCCTGCAAAGATAGATTTAGCACCGTACAGTTTGATGACTGTAGTACTGTCTGGTAGTTTTTTTCAGTAAGGTAGTTATTCTGTAGCCTGCACTGACTTCAGTAACCTGCTTTGACCCCAGTATCTGCAGAGAATGAATTGAGAAAACTCTCTGTGGGTAAATCTCCACTTGGCTTATCATACTCACTTCTCAGACTTGAGAAGCTGAGGACTGAAAAGCAAAAGGTCAGGAAAACAAATATGGATTGCTTTTTTTGTCTTCCTATCCCATAGAACAACAGGGAATTTGCACCGATACATGGATTATGGTGGTACTAACTCCTGAGAGGAACTCTTTTGTGCTTTGAAACCCTATTAAAGAACTGGGAGAAGGCAGTGGTGGCTGCCAGTTGGGTAGTCTTGTCCTTCCTATGAGCTGTGGGGCATTGCTTGTGTGTGGTAGATCTCAAAAGAGCTGCCGGTTCTGCAAGCTGAGGCTGTGAAAATAATTTGTGAAAAATCCTCTTTTTCAGTTCCTTTGTGGGTTTTACCACACTGGGAACTGTTCTGGGTTTCTCTTCAGCATCTTAAAGAACAGATATTAACTATGAGAGCAAATACAAATACAAATACAAATTGAACTTAAATACTGTAATTTTTTACATGGGTGATCTTGTTATCCTTTATGAAACTACATACTGAGACAGAATGATCTAAAGTAGAAGAAAGCTAAACTAGGAAAATGTCAGATGTAAATGTCCTTAGTTTTCTGAGTGAAATAAACCTATATAATAAAGGTTCTTCCAAAAGACCCAGGCCATCATATGCCACAGTGTGAAAAAGAGCAGAGTATTTATGTAAGTCCTTGCTCACCAAATTACCTGACCTGAGTGCAGAAAGGTAAAGCTTGTCTATGACTGAATTTGAAATCACTACTAAATCATTCTTGTGAATTTAGCTTTGTGCTTCTTGACACACAAATGAGCCAAATATATTTCCTTATTTGTGTCTCCCTGCTGTGTCTGGCAGCAGTCACAAAGTAACTTCAGACATTGGATAACATAGGAAGTCTCTAAGACAGAAAACAAATGTACAAAACACCTCATAAAACTGAGAAGAGATGAAAGAGTTGTAGTTCTCAATTTCATACTTGTCCACTCTTGTAGAAGTGCCAATAGACCGTAGCAGAAGTGCCCTCCAGGTTAAATATTTCTAGGAATGGCTCCATATTCTATGGCCCAGTGCAGGCTTGTAAAGCCAGATCCTAACCTGGGTAAATTAAAAAACACTTTTAAAATACTTTTATACAATCCTGAAAAGCTTCTGTGGTTTCAAGAATGTATTTGAATAAGAATCTTTGACTTTGCCAAAACTTCCTAAGGATCACTTGCATACATCTTTAGAGTAGGTTTACAGTAGAGTAATTTTAGTTTCTAGGCCCACTGGCCACAATGTGACTCCTACCTTTAAGCTTATTTGTAAATAGGAAGGTCTAAGAGGATCACATTGTCTGCAGTTGGAGGTTAAATTCACCTTTACAGGTGGCTCTGAATGCTGGAATGTGGTGGATGGCTCCAGAAAGAGGGTAAAATAAATCTTGTCTTAGAATCACAGTTTCAGTGCTGGTTGCCTTTTGGTCAATGCAGTGTTGGTTATAGGTGAGCCAAGCCTCTTCTTTCAAGGAGCCTGAGTACCATTTTTAGGACTGTCTTCTTGTGATACATGTAGATATAGCAGCTCTTCGATCTAAGTGACCGCCTGTTTAGAAACAGAAGGTGAAAGACCCCTCTCTGCAGAATTCTGAGCTGTGAACCAGCTGGAGCCATTTGGTTCTTTGGCTGTGTGTTCTCCTCGAGCAACAATCATTGCTATCTCCTTCACAGCAATGATGGCAGGCCAGAGAGCATCATGTTGGGGACGACCAAGGCACTTCCACTTGAGCTGTGATGAGAGAAGCTATCTATTTTCATTCATCAGTTGTTTTATTGTATTTCTGTGTGTATGCTTTGAAGCTCCTTATGTCCTTTTAAAGTTGATATTTTTAATTATTATTATTTTTAAAGGAAGGTTCAATTTTGTCATATTTTGTATTTAGCTCTTAAATGCTTTCAGCTTAGCTATGTCTCATCCCTTTTACAAATCTGCACCTTCTTTCAGCTCTCCAAAATTCCAAAGAGCAACTGCCAGTTTGTTTTATACAGTAGCTTCATCCATGTTGTGTCTCTGACGTTCTTCTTTCTTCTTTTTTTTTTATATCTTCTGTTGATTTTTGTATTTTTTTTTATTGTCTCTTACTGCCAGAAGTTAGATGAAAACTCTACCTGTTCACATGATGACTAATACTTTGAATGCTCTAAGAATCGTACCAACAGTTGTGCAGTAAATTTCTGCTGACCACTGACCTTGTGAATTTACCTGCAAGCTTATGGGAATAAGTGTTGTATTGCATTTACTATAGAATTTTATGGATGCCAGTTGTTCACCCCATTTCCCACAATCCTCAGGGGTGTGATCAGCTTATTTAGACAGCAATAGTAGTCCTGTGTGCAAGCAGGTAAAAGACCAGGCTCATAACTTAGCCTTTTCATAGTGCCTTTTCATTCTACATTTCTTCCTTTCCCTTCTTATCTGGTACTGGTACTTTTGTTACCTGGATCAAATATAGTAGGGAAGAGAACATAAAAAGCAGCTGTGCAGAGTAGTGATGGCTAGAACTTTTTGGATCTTGTAAATGGTGCTATCATCCACTGATCTAAAGCCTGCAATGATACAAATATAAAGTGGGAGCAGCCTACACCTTCTCTCAGAAGCAGCAGAAATGGGAGGATTCCTGAAATCGCATTGTCCCTTTCAGGAGACTGTGCAACTGCTGTGTGATCCCTGTATTAGTCATGAGATAGACTTTAAAATGCAGTCTATCATCTACATAGACAGACTTCATTTCTTAAAGCTGTTGATTCTTTGAGACAGCACCCTAGTTTGTTCCACAAATTACACAGTTCAGAATAATGTATTTGTTGTAGGACTCAACAGCTAACTAAACAGGTCAGCCAGTTGAATTTTGTTGTGTGTTTGTACTGGTAAAAACTTTTTTTGTCTCGTTATCCAGTAATGGTTAAGTGTATATACTACAGAGAGTATAGAAGGAAACCAGTATCCTAAAAGTGATTATTTCCAAATTTTCTAAGGCTGTTAATACATGGGTTTAGGGAGAAAAAGATGTTTTGCTGTCTTCTTTCTATACACGCCTGTATATGAGTGTACACACAGTGTCTTCTCCAAGGCTATCCTGGAGTTAGGGGAGATGAATTACACTGCTGAACTCTTATCCAAGAGCAATCCAACTCAAATTGTTTAGGCCATGGATCAGACCTGTATTATGAATGCGGTAGTAACATATACCTTAGACAATTGTGGTTTTGTTTTTTTTTTTTTTTTAATCAGGGAACGTAATAAACTTCAGTGTCTGTTTTTGCTTAAACAAGAAATTTCTGTCTACTTTTTAGTTTCTAGTTAAAAAAAACAAAAACCAAAACAAACCTGCACGCTGTCATAGAATAAAGTTTAGGAAGAAATAGTCTGTTGTATCCAGAAACTCTACTGAAAAAAAAAAAGTAATTACAGAAAATCCTTTTTTATTCATATTATGCTGTTAATGTACAATGTCAGAAATAATTTTTGGAGAAGCTTACCTAAGCAGGAATTTTACAGAGGTTTCCCCCCGCCCCCCCCAGCACCTAGCTTTAGTGGGATGTAACAATAATTTCTGGTCTTGGATACAGGTAATTTTTTTTATTTTAATCAGTCAGAATTTTAATCAACTCATTACAATGCCTATTACTAGAATGCATATTATTAATGTTAAAAATAAATTTTAAGAAATCCCTCACACAAATTCAAAACCCCAAACTTTGGTCTATATGACTTTTATCTTGAAAAATGTGTATTTCATTGAAACTGTCTTTTAACTTTTTACTGATAATACAATTTTTGCTTTAAAATTTACATTTACTCAGGAATCTAGTGTTAATATTAAGGATGCAGATTTCCTCTCAGAAATTATTGTAGATTTCTTTAAAGGAAAGAAAGATCCTTTCTGAACAAGTAGAAAGAATAAATGAAATGGACTTGGGTTGCAGATTGAGCTGTTTTATTTTCTCCTGCTAGTCTGTAAAATCAGGGAAGTTGCTTTGCCTTCAGTGTCTCTTTTTTGCCAGTCTGAAAAGATTAAATAACACACAAATACTTCTCATGTTTACCAGTGAACTAGTTAGTTCTTTATCTGTAAGAAGCTTAAAATACTGCATCTTACCATATAAAATACTATATATTATGTGTTCCTTACAGCTGCATTAGTCACAACCATGTGATATATTTTTCTACAAAGGAACAAAAAACAAAAAATATAGGGAATTAGAAAAATGGGTGTGAATTATAAATTTCTGATTCACATTTCAGGTTTCTGGAGTTCTTTCTCAGACCCACCCATTTTGTAATATTTCACAATTACTGTGCACATAGCTGACATAATGTAAGTTTCCTTACTATGAAGATTTAAACTAATTGTGAGTTCCTCAGTGTGAGGGTTACTCAGAAAATTCATTACTAGGTGCTGAAAGTTCTTTTTTACTTTAAAACTTAAAGCAATTTTATACTGATTTTCATGATTATACATACTTGATGTTTCTTTTAAAGTAAAGTGCTTCCCTGCCTATAATACCCTTCTCTTCAGTCTTTGCATGCTTTTTCATGTACCCAACAAGTGCCCTACATTCAGTGCTATTTTATAAGAATGGTGGGAACATTTAAATCAAGTTCCACTTTATGTTAACTCAGATGACCTCTCCCTGTCTCCCTCACTTACCCTCAGATTCTTGTGTATACGAGGCAGCTTGATCACCAAAAAGTGTTCCCTGTTGAACCATTGTTTTAATTCTTACTTATTTTATTTCTTAGAGTCTATGTTTTCTTGAAATTTGAAAGACCATGATCAGAAAGATTGTACATTCTGAATGCTGACGAAGATATTTCGCAGGAATTCATACTTCTGTATTGTCACTATTTATAATGTTAGTAATGTCTAAAATTCATAATAATCTCTTGCCAGCAGAATGCATGAAGAGAAGATAATCGGATTAATTTAGGTTATGATTCTTTTGCAATAAGGCAGACTATATTTATGATAAACATAGCAAAAACTTTTAGTTGGCATTCCAGTTCACTTGTGCTAAGCAAAATGGTTCTCAGAAAACTTGTAACAATAGCTTAGGGAGAATTAACTAGGAATACAAGGAAAATCTTACAATGCATATTGAGAGATCAGAATAAATATGTAACTTCAAAAATCTGTTATGATAGCACCAAAAATCCTGTGTGAATAACATGAAGTTGATACTCAGATTGATCTTGCCTAACCAGCTATCTTCTTAATGAGAACACCTCTTTACTCAGAGACGAAGGTAAGCATCTCACCTATTTGAAATGCCTGAATTCAAATTATTTCAGGTACCTATGTCTTACACTGACTATAAAGAGATTCTATTAATTAACTTAAACTAGATGCCTGCCTTTTATAAAGCTAACTGTAAATGCGTTAATGGCACACAGCTAAGGAAAACTGCATGATTAGTCCATCAGGATTAATATGCTTATGTAGAACAAGCTGCAAAAATACACCTGACAATCTAGTGTTAATGGACAAACTGTTAGTGTAATTTGGGTGATATCTCTAACATTTAAAGGCCATTTTCCCTTTAATTTCTGATTGCAAATCTGCTTTTCTCAGATTATGACCAAAAGTACTGTTGCCATAGCAGCAAGTTTCTGCTTTTGAAGAAAAGAAGGGGCAGTGTAACACATACAAAAATAAGCATAAACTTTTTGGTGGGGAGAGGGTACAAAAGGTAAAGACATTATAGAAAGTATGTTTATGGTTGAATTTGCACTGTGTCATTTACCTTCTACCAAAGACAATTGTAATAGCATTGAGAGTGGGTTTTCTATTAGGGTGGAGCAAGTGCCAGTCAGGACAAGCTTGACTTCTTATACAGAAGATGGAGTACGAGACACAGCTCATTTATGTCTCCCCAGAAGAAGGTTTAGAACAGATTAGAATTAGATCAGGATAGTGGAATAAATGTTAAAATTCAACTACATCCTTTGCTATCCCATGGCTATCCCTGTTATTAGTATACCTGTTCACCCTATGCCATGCTCTCATTTTCATACCTTCTGTCTCTTGTACTAGATGACAGACACAGAGGCTTAAGAGGCTGAGCATTTGACAGGTATTAGGGAAATGACATGGGGAAATTGAGGATCTATTCTTGATCTAGAAGAAATGTATTTTGGTATGCTTGGGTTTTATGGGAGAAGTAAATTTTCTATAAAGGACAATTCCAAAGCAGGTGAAAGGTTGGAAATGAAAGATGGAATATATTGTGGAAATAGAGGATCCAGGTTGCCATAGTAAACTCTTGGAAGCTGATAGCCCTAGAAATTCAGGTTGTAGTTAGACAATACCTACACCTATTACTGCATACAAGTGTTAGTCTGATATGACCTGTCTTATGCTTAGTTGCTGCTTTCCATATGTTGCAGCAATTCCCAATCTTGCTATAAAATTACAGTAGATAAGTACAATGCTAAAATAAATCCTAAGAATAACTTAATGTTCTCAAAATCCATAAGCCATTGGAAACTCTTTTATTTTCTTTTGCACTTGTTATTGTAACTGCCTGTTAGCTCATATGGTTATGTTGAAGCATTTACATCTGAGCTGATTTCATCAATCACACTTTAATATTTTCTCAGTACGTGCTTATGTTGTTACTCCATAATCTGTTTTGCACAAGGTAAAACTTAAAAGAAAACCTAGAAAGAAAAAGTGGGTCAGAAGACACCTATAATTAGTACGGGACCTGTACTACCAAGTGCTAGTGTACTACTTTGCTTATTTCAGTGCTCAGACTATAACTTGGCCTATCCCCAGGTCCTACAAAATATTCACACAGCCAGATCTTAGTTTACTAGATCTTACTATAGGTTTCTATGAGAACAGAGCATATGCACAAATCAATCTTGATACTTGTTCCCACACCCTGCCTGGGCAACATTTATATATGCAAAAGATCAGCCATAATAGTTATCTGTCTAGTTGTGCAGAATATTACTGTGAAGTCCTTGGCGTCTTCATAATTGTTATATTTTTCATCCATGCTTCCCCTTTAACACCCTGCAGAATTACATCAGGCAGAGACTCAAGGCCCCATATGACTAATTCCCAGTCATTGCATGTTTTGCTGAAAATCTTGAGCCTTTTCAGTAGACAAGTAATCACCGTGATCACCTGAAACTGAACTCTTGTCTACCCCCTTCACCCAAGGGAGCATGGGATGTCTTGAATCAATGTGTACGGTGAGGCTGATCAGAGGTAGATGTTGCTTGTGAGAATAGTGAGTCCCTCCCTTTCTCTGAGAAGCCTGGAAAAGGTTTGTGTTATAAAAGTTTTCTAGATGTTCTTTGCAAGCAGCTTGAAACTTCCAACTATGGTCTCCTAAAACATAACCAGGTTGTATGAAGAAACTATACAGTATGTATACATGGGTGTTGAACAAATCTAACATCAGTTTTTTCAAATGGTTTAATAAGATTCTTGATTAAACCACCCTGTAGGATTCATGTGTTGTGAATGCTGCATCAGTGGACTATCATAACGGACTTTGTAACTTCAGGCCTATGCTCTCTTAACTGATAACTGGATTTTCATTAGATCAATGCCACTTTCTCTCCTATGTCTTCCACAGACTGCTTGATATTGTAGATTTGAGACTAGCTCTTTAAAATTCCTCTTTTCTTAATTTCATGGTCTACTTCTCATCATGTAAACCTTTGACAATCATCCTATTATTAAAGGACATTTGCCAGTTTGTTGTTATGGGTCAAAAACATTTCTTTTGGTTAAAAGTAATGAATAGATGAAATTTTCAAGGATATTTATGCCTATAAGCATTCTTCAATGATTAGCATGATGATTTCATTGTCTGCATGTTTAATTGTAGATTGCCTGCAAGATACAGGGATGTCACCTCATATACCTGGTTGATTTATTTTTTTGGTTTTATTTGTGTGTGTAGATATTCTCCTAGAAGATTGTTCATTTTAGCAAACTGCAAGCTCTATTTAGTCATCTTGATCTTCGTGTTTGCGAATCTTCATTTTCTCAGAAATAAATTAGTTTCCCAGACTTGTATGAATTAAGCCACTTCTACAAACTTTCCATATGTTACTGACATGACTTTCTACAGGCTAGTGCTGCAGAAGCTCTGCCAGGATTTTGTGTTAAAGATCTAGCAAATAATAAAGCTAACAATTGCTAAGTTTGTGGGTTTTAATTTATTTGAACAGAGCAGATTTTGTAAAATGAAACCAAGTGTCAGTTGTCTACAGTATTGCTTTTGAACAGATGTATTATATCAGTCACAGTGAGTTCAAGGTTTTGGTTTGCGGTTGTGTTTTTTGGGGGTTTGTTTTTGGTGGTTTGTTTTCTTTGGTGGGGTTTTTTTTGGCTTTGTGGTTTTTTTTTTTTAATTATTATTATTTTTATTTTTTTAAACCAGCACAGTTTGGTTTTTTTTTTACTGTTGTTGGGGGCTTTATAGTGTGGTGGTGGTGGGTTTTGAAGGAGGTGTGTGTTTTGTTTTGTTCTTTTGTCTTGGTTTTTCGGTGGTTTTTGGTTGGTGTGGGGTTTTTTTGTTGTTTGTTTGTTTGGTTTTTTTTTATTATTTACTTATGTTTGTACACTAGTTTCCATGAGACTGATTTCCACTGGTAAGAATGAGAGGAGAATCAAGGCTGTCTGAACAAAAACTTATCAGTGTCTTTTTCAGGTGTTCCCCTAGCATTTTTGATGGTAATTCTCAGTCATGTTTATTTTTAATTGTAAACAAAACCATAGCTTCTCATTTCCTAGCCCATAGCTGTGAGCAATTAATGTGCAGGAACTGGGAGGTGTGGATGAATGACACAGCTAAATGTTTCACATTCTGCTTCTGCTCCTCTATCACCCTATGGTGCTTTCTTTTATATAATTAAAACAATCCTATGATTTTCAGACACAAAAACTTTCTATCTTGTGAAATTTATTCTGCT
>NW_010264837.1:37837-43215 GCF_000690775.1 Eurypyga helias
AGCTGAACAGATTTAGGTGCATTTTTGAAGATCTATAAATTGCCTTCTCACCATCATGTGGTTTAGTTAATACCATTTATTTTTCCTACTGTCCTGATTAGCATTCATTTAGAAAAAGCAAGAGAGAAATTACATAATTAAATGTGCATAAATTTAACAACAGCAACAAAAAATCTTTGTCTTGGGAGGTTTTTTTTTTCCCTGAAACAGATTTAGGTGCATTTTTGAAGATCTATAAATTGCCTTCTCACCATCATGTGGTTTAGTTAATACCATTTATTTTTCCTACTGTCCTGATTAGCATTCATTTAGAAAAAGCAAGAGAGAAATTACATAATTAAATGTGCATAAATTTAACAACAGCAACAAAAAATCTTTGTCTTGGGAGGTTTTTTTTTTCCCTGACGCATATCTGAAAAGTAGGTAAATGGAAGGACCAACATTTCCTGCAGTAATTTTCGAGAACTGTACAGGTAACAATTCTACTTATGTAAAGAAACCTGTAATTTTCTCTACCAGTGTCAAGCAGAAACCAAAATGGCTAAGTGACACTTATATTTTTGTTTTGGGGAACTGAATTTGAGGACTAAATGGCAGATAAGTGGTAAATAACATAAAATAAAAGTGGATAATGCAGCATGTACCTTTCAGAATGAAGTGTAGTATGATTTTTTGAACAGCTAATAACCGCTTTTTTTAAAGGCAAGAAATAAGACTAGCACCAAAAAAAAAAAAAAAAAAACAAACCCCAAAACAAAGCCTTTGGTACTCTCTCCTAGTGTACTTCCTGAGGGAAATTAGAAATAGTAGATGATTAAATTTGAATTAAATTTCAAATTTATTGGACAGGAACAATAATATCGAAATTTATTTTGGCCTGCTCTCAGTTTGTTTTAGGAAAGCAGTACTTCAGTTAGTTGGCTGAAATTGAATAGCACAAAGAGAATGTGAGAAAAGGTAGGTCACAAAGAGGATTTCCCTGGTCATTCTATACTTACAATATTTTACATTGCCCAGTTATTTACATTGATTCGTGTTCTCCTGTGTATCTTGTTTAGGATCTGGGACATATTCAGTTGTTAAACTGGTGCCAGATCATACCTACTGAAAAGCATTCTGAGCATAATTATAATTTACATGTATTCTACCATCTAAGAATTCTAAAAATATTTGCAATATAATATTATTCTAAGCTTAAAATATTCACTCTGAAATAACTTGAAATGAGTTATTTGAGTATTGCCAAAATCATAATAAAAATATACTAAATGAAAACACTATTATTAGGAATTCAAATTATGTATATCTCATCTGGTGGAAGTATGAAGTACATTCTGATGCCATTCTTTATGTCTTCTAAAATAACAAGTAGTTTATCTTCTTTTCTTTAGCATAAAATCTTTTATTTTTTCTGAAAACCTGAACTATAGCTCTAAGAATCTTGCTGTCTATAAGGTGGAGAATATAATATCTCTCTTGTGATTTTCCACTTTACATTGCTGCAAAGCCTGACATTATCGGTTTCCAGTTCAGAACCAACACCTGCAGAGAGCTCCTGAATCTCTGTGAGGTTATTTCAGTTCACAGACCTCTTAAATCAGCTATTCAGTAATATATTCAGGAGCAAAAAAAATGGATTTAAAGATGCAGTTAATGGATTTATATCTGTTATTAACTTATGCATTGATAATGCAATAATTTTTGGAAACATAAGACTATGTTCACATAGCTCTATCTGCCAATTTCTTTGGCAATAATTTTACATATTAGAAAGCCATGCCTTTTATGAGTTCTCCTAATTAGGAGTTTTCACCGAACTGAAATAAATGCTGTGAATATTTACTAGATATAATAAGGGTATTCAGTTTCTTGCCCACAAACTTCTGTGAGGCAGTGGGCTACTTTTAAGGAATTCGGAGAAGTAAATAAGAAAATAATCTTAGATATGCCCAACGTCAATCTATGTGGGAAATAATCTATAAATGGGAAAAGTATTGAGAGGGGAAAAGGCAAGATAGTGTGCATTTAAATAATTAATGCAGTGCTTTAAAAAAATCTTTTTATCTGATGTATTGTACAACAGTTCCTTCTGATGCAGAAGGAACTCTAAATTTCTAGGGATCTGCTTGAGATCCCAAAGGATCAGAATAATTCCCCTGTGCCATCCCAATTTTCTAATTATTTTTGTTTAATTAAGAAACACTTTCTCTCACTTAGGCTTGTTAAGATAATGCTTGAATGCTGACAATTATGTTTTGCTGAATTTTATTCAT
Organism: Eurypyga helias; assembly: GCF_000690775.1. Lineage (NCBI taxonomy): Eukaryota > Metazoa > Chordata > Aves > Eurypygiformes > Eurypygidae > Eurypyga > Eurypyga helias. The sequence goes on from NW_010264837.1 coordinate 40,111, forward strand.
AGAAACAATATTCATGTAAAGGAATATGAACTATATACTCCTTCACTGTGTATTTATTTATTTATTCAAAGATAGTTGTTTGAGGACTCTAGAAAAACAGCTGTAGCTTGGCAGAGCAGTTAACATCTATTTTTCCAGTTGCTTTTATTCATGGTTGCATTAGTTATATCTGAGATTATCAAGGGTTTACTTTCCTATTCTGCCACAATGTCAAAGTGTGTTTTGTGGTGTGTGATTTCTTTTTTTAATAGTGTCTTCCTCCTTTAGCAGGGTCTCCTGTCTTCCCTTTATTTTTCCTGGAGACAGACTGGTTGGGTGAAAATCAGTTTTGATGACTGTGCAGGAGTCTTATGTACATAAGAATAATATGTAATTCATCCAAATTCCCAATTAAAATGTGTTTCTAGGTGTTACATTACAAACTGTTTTATTCTTTATTTCAACATGTCTATTAACAACATGCTCAGATAAAGCTTCTTTTTAAACATCCAATGGATGTTTACCCTGCAGCAATGTAAGGTAAACTCATGCTTTTACCTAAACAAAAAAGTAGTGTCCTATTGAAAAAGTAGTTCCTTAAGCACTAAATTATCACAAACTTTTTTGCAACCTGCAGCTGGACTATTTGTGTGGGAGTTTTATTTTGTCCATTTATTACTGGTTTAAATCATTAAGTTCACAGTCATGTGAAGAATATTCCCCCTTTCACAGGATAAATGAAATACCCAAGGAGTTCAGGTACCTCAATAACACATTCTCAGAAGGATCTTCTGAAAAAAGTGTAGATTTGTTACCATATAAAAAAATCATGGAAAAGTTTTCAGTTCCTACTGAACATCCTTGTTTCATTTTTCTCTTTTCTCTCCTAGCTCGCAAGAGACTATTCATCATCATAGACACAGAATGACATTTTTCCAAATACTGTGTATAACCAGGGAGAAATTACTCTTTTGCTTTATTGAGTATGTGATGGAGGATTTGTCCTTTATTGCAAAGCATTTTTAATGCAATTTTTTTCTTCCTCAAAATGCTCTGTTGCACGGTTCACTGATGCCAGCAATCAGTGTGTGTAGACTAGTTTTCTTCAAGTGAATGTATTTCTAAGATTCCTTTCATGCTTTGATTTCTGAATACTCACCTGAACCATATAGTATATTTGATGAATATTTTATAATTTGAAATTTCAAATTTCTCAATGAGTCGTATGTTTTAATAGAGGTATGCATATTCATTAATTCTTTTTTCTTTTCTTTTATTATATTCTGAGCACTACCACATATTTCAAGATGCTTTAGATCTGTAGAATGGTAACTTTTATGGTATTCAGGGATTTTTTTTTTATTGCACAAGTACGTAATAACTGTTTTCTTATGCATTAAAAAATAATCCATTTATTTCACACTTCATGCTTAATTAGACAATCCACAACCCTGTTGCAAAATAATTTTATTTCCTAGTTCACTTTGACTGTCTCCAGTTACTGATTGCCCAGTCAGAGTAACTGAGGCAAATAAAATTTATTTATACATATAATAAATCTTGTAAAAGTAATCTTTTTCTCTATTAAATATTCTTTTAGTGTAATTTATGTGATTGACTGTGGTCTGGTATAATATCTATTCAGCAAACAGCAGTAGGGTTGAAGAACTTTGAGACACTGATTGTTTAGGTAGTCTCTTTGAATGTTTATAATGTGTTGTGGCTCACTTATGTAGTATGTTTTTTGCTCCATTAATAAAATTTTTTAACAAAGGTAGAACAAAGAATGAATAGCAAATACTGTGTGTTTACTTACTACCCTGGCTTCAAATATACTTTACAGAGCATAAATTGTAAAGTAAATATTCACACTGTCTAACTTGAGACATTTAACAATATTATCCATATTCAGAACTGCTCTGAATATTGTCAGATAAGTTGGGGAAGCAGAAGGGTTTGTGCAGAGCTTGTACAATGACCTTGAAGAGAAATGTTGAGTAAACTGCCAAAACATTAACGTTAGTCAATTTAACAAGCTAGACCAAACCCCTTTGTCTACAGTGTATAAAATACACTAAGAATTTATGTGACAAGGGAGAGTGAGGTGTACTTAGTGTGATCATTAAATGTGATTCTGGGAAGCAGCACACATATTTTATTAGTCTCTGTGTATGCAGTAGGTATGTTGTTTGGAGGAAGGACTATAGTATGTGGCCCTTGAGTGCTAGTGGAAAAAGCAATAGGACCTGCAATGGCAGCAAAATAGGGAACCATTAACGTAAAGATATTAACATGCTGTAATTTCTTTTGACAATTTGAAGGTTCATATTTGAGGTTGCAAGGTGATCCTGCAAGGTCTCTGCTCACTTGTAGATGGGACACATCACTGAAATATGTGATGTCTTTTTGATGCTTAACTCTTTATATGCTTCTGTGACTGTAATTTTGCCACTATGGTACTGTCTAGTTCATCTGGAGCACATACCTTACCTTTTTTGAAAAGGCTACACATTTCTGTTTATAAAGAAATTAAGATAGTATAGTCATTATGAACTGAGATGAAGAGTCAGTTCTCATTGTAATACACTAAGTTTTCAGTACCTAGAAAAGTTTGTCTGAATTTATTTTAACATGAAAACTTACCTCTATTGTAATTATTTCATGGACACCCTTTGGAAAGGAGCACAAAGGTAATATGCCATAGTGTCATAAATAACAAATTCTTTTTGTATTGCTATCAATACAGTAATTTATCATATTTTTTTCTTTCTTTGTTAGTTTTCTAAACTATGAAAAGTGATTTGAAGTGCTTAATCAAAAACCCAGTATGGTAGTAGGAACAGAGCATACCTTTTTAAAAATTTCATCCTATGGACCATAGCTGTCAACAGTCATGATTAATTTTGTAGCATCTAAAAAACTTTATATTATTTTTGAAATGTTTTTAATCTGCCTACTCTTATGTCCTGCCATGTGTCATATCCCATTTGTAACTTAGACCAACTGGCTTCAAAACATTGGTAATCCTTCACTTCACTGGTAATCAATTGTTAATACATTATTAATATTTTTAGTCTGTCAGATGGAGCTTCCTAACTGTACCTTGGGGCAATCCCAAGCACAAGT
>NW_010264838.1:0-62817 GCF_000690775.1 Eurypyga helias
GGAGTCCCGCTGCCGCCCTGCGCGGCCGGGTGCCCTCGGGGGTGTGGGTGCCTTCTGACAGTCTTGCCGGCCCCCGGCGAAGGAGAGTTGAGAAGAACCTACACGCTGCAGGAGCTCGAGTTTCCTTGCCTTGTGCAATTCTTTCCACTTCCCTTATCAAGTGATTTATTAGCGCTGTATCTTTATTTGTTTAGTCATTTGACTCTTCTAAAGCCTGTGCTGAATGGAACCCTCAGATGGCAACCGGGAGCAACAGGATCTTTCTCCCTTCTAGAGTTTAAAGAGTTAAATGTCGCCTCTCCAACCTGCCTGCCCCTCAGCAGAGTCCGCATTACACTGCTCGCTGCTTATTACTGTTTGCCTGTTATTTTGCAAGTGGTGCAATACGGGTGTGTAGTGTATTTTAAAGTTTCGTATCATATTGGCCTATTTTGGAAGTCATCAATGAAAGAATCTGGATGGGAAGCAGACATCCTGCTTCAGTGTATAGCATTTGAGAATATAGTAAGTATTCAGGGAATTAAAGTATTTTCAGTCTAAAAGGATGGCAGTGTTAAATGCAAACAAACTGGTATTTCCTGATTCCTAAATTTCACAAGACAATTCTTTTTGTTGTTGTTGTTTCTTTCCTTTTTTTCCCCCCTTCCCTGTTTTATTTTGATGGGTGCTTTCAGGTACAGAAAAAATAAAGGACTGTAAAGAATGTTATCTGAAACAAGCAGGCACAGCACAGTCGGACCTTCATTTTGTGTAGCTGTACATCTTCTTTGCATAAAGTACTTCATCCCTCCTGTCTTGCAGTGTTCACCAGGTCCTGAAACACTTTAGGCATTAGTGAATTAATTAATCGTGTAGTACCACATGCTTGTATATGTTTGTCAAGTTGGACTGGCGTATACCTCTTGGTGCTGGGAAACTTTGAGTATGCTTTTGCTGTTCTTCAGAAGCGGGTCTTAAACCCAAATTTAGGATTCTGTACAACTTTGAAGGCTTTTTTAAAAAACCCTCATTAGTTGTCCAGGTTATGGTTGATTACACTGAGAATCAGTCAAAATCACTGCTCAGAATTAGTTTCCTACCAAATCTTACTTTGCTACAATAGTTTCTAGCCCTTTTCTAATGCTGTTTGGGAAGCTTTGATACTACTTAGACAGCGAACAAAAAACTGGCAGATTCATGTAGGAGTAAACTTTCAAAATTATATGTTAAGAAAAAAGAAAAGTGACCAGAAATGTTTTAAAAAAAACCCTTGAACAAAACCAACAACCCTTTCTACCCCCACTCTTTATAGAATAAACACACAGAAATACAGGAGAAAAAAAAAAATTCTTACAGCGGCAGTAAATGAGCACGATAGGAGATGTTTGCATGCATTTTACTCTTATGATTTGAAGTGGTGTGTTTTTGTAAATGGTCGTAGTTAAAGGATTTAGGAAAGACTAGACTTGCGAGAACAAACACGATTAGACCTCTGCTGACAACTGTAGTGGGATTGGAAAATGCTTCTCTTCTTTAGTACAGAGGCCACAAGGCAGCAACTAATAAAAATAAGTAAGACTATTTCTAGAAAGATTTCTGGTTTCATTTTCAAAATTGTCAGGTCAACCACTTATAACAATCTGCGGGGAACTGTCGAGCAATAAAAAGCAGCGTGAGGCAGTGCTTATCAAACCCTGGTGTCTGAGCAGCATTTGCAGTTCTGCTTTTCCCCCACCCCAGAGTCAGCTTTTTCATCCTAGTAGGCAAAATTGGATCTGCTTGCTTAGATTCACGCTAGCATCAGGTTAATGCTGGCATAAAAATGGATGGCTAGGGCAAATAGTTTGAGTTTGGTAATGATGTCCTCACAGCCTCAAGGTGAAAATGAGCTTGATTTCAAGAAAAAACTTGAGCTTAGTGAAAATAAGAGTGCATGATGCATGATTCAGGAGCATTTCTGCAAACACATGTAGGGTCTAAGGCAGTGCTGTAACCTAGTCGTAAGACGAGCTTTGAGTTTTAGGGCAGTTTGGTTGTAAACCCTTCTTGGCCATCCTGTACATTGCTCAGCTGTGTAAAATGTGTTCTACTGGGACATGCCAGAGCCGCTGTGATCACCTGCCTGATGCAGTGTCTCCTAATAGAGGGTGTGTCTCCCCCTCCCTTTCTTTGTGTATGTTGTTCCCTTCGTGGTTATATAATAGCAGTATGTGCAGTCGGAGCAGAGTGGCTTCCAGGCATTATTGCAACACAAATAATGCGGGAGGAGGAAACAGTTACAGGGGAAAAGAAAGTGTATCAGGTGGGAAGAGCTTAACTTTTTACCTAAATGTGTTTCTGAAGAGAGCTGGTCTTTACGGTTATGGTGGCACCCAGGCAAAAAGGAGATGTTTGAAAGGTTAACTTTTTTCTTCTGGAGAGCAGCAGTATTCATGTAACAAACTACGTTCTTGCTGAAATACTTCTGTACTTCTAGAAGCAGATCAGCGCGTGTCATTTCATCGTTCTCGGCTGTAGCAAATACGGGGGGATGTGTTTATTGCCGTGTGTGCTGTATTGAACTAGTGTATTTGGCAGAAGGATGTAACGGCATGCGCGTGAAAAAACACAGTTGTGTGGTTTTAAGACAATTCCTGACTTTGGTATTTCAGGGAGGAGATTTTCTGCTTACCTGGGGGAATCATGTGCCCTTTGTGTAAGGGGAATGAACCTGTACAGATGTGATCTTGGTTACAAAGAGGCAGTTTGCAGCTTTGGCAGGAGCTGTGTGTGTGCGCTTGTCATCCAGCCACGATGGGGCTTCCCTGCTCTCTAGAAGGCTTTAATTTGCTTTAGTGGGCATGAGGGTAGAGAGATGTGTATAAAGGGAGGGAGGTAGTTTCTCTGTTACAGTTCTGAACGCTGTCTTCAAGAAATGGTATATATTTTGTAGTTCGTGTAATACAAGAAGTAAGTAGTAGTAAAATTTAAATCTAGGAAGAGTAGTATAAAGTAATTACTATCCTTTCCTCCTATTTTTTTTCCTCTCTTCAGTACATATAAATACATACTTATCCAGGTAAAACAAGCCTCTACCCCTTCATCTCTAAAGCAGCACAAGATGCCACTGTAGTTCTGAAGGTTGGATTTTCACTGTAGAAGATGTTACAGCAAGTTTATCTCAGAGTCCAACCTAAATGTTTTATATTATTTTAATCTCAAATTTCATACACCTTTTTTGCTATATCAAAGTATATTAAGACTTCTTAGTGTTGAAAAGTCAGGGCTGTTTTTCTTTTTTCTGTGTAGAACCATGATATCAGATACTTTGTTGGTAATGGAAATGTAACTATGTGCCTTTGTGTAGTGTGCATGTGTGTATATGTACATTTAAGAATAGAAATGGAATGTAAACTTGCAGCTTTCCAAAGTAAGAATCAGCTTGTGATTAGTTTCCCATACAGCTAATTTATGAACAACCCTGGGAATGGGGACAGGTGGCAAACGGCATTTAAGTGGGGCACACCTTGGAGTTTTAGCTAAGCAACCTCAATGGCTGGATGAAGGTGGGGAAGCTGCCTTCAACTCTGTGTTCCCACTATTTCTTTTCTGCTCCAACAACCAAGTAGAGGAAGATCAAGCACTCTGAAGGTTCATCTTTCTGTTGGTTTAACTCTGTAATTTGGCTCACTGCATGTTGGATGAACTCGTGTCAGGCTAAAGGCGGGGAGGCAGAACTGTAGGGGGATGGAGGAGAGGCTGCAGCCTGCAGAACTACTTTGCTGTTGGGCTAGTCTGCCTGCAGCGTAAGACGTCACCCGCATTGGGAAAGAGCTATTGTGTTTTAAGTTTGTGGCCAGGTTAATTTGCATAATTTGATATGCCCTGGCCTGGCTATGGGTTTGCAAAGCTCAAATTTCAGAGGTGGGTATACTTCAATAGAAAGGGAGAAGAGGAAAATTATGCGAGGGGAGGAGGTTAGGGTGTCCTGCTTGCATTGAAGTCTATTTGTTGAGAAAACATTGCTGAATTTGTAAAGGCTGAGACAAGGAGGAGGGGATATAAATGAATAGTAGCTTTGGTTAAAGTTTACTTAAAGTGTGCCCTAAGTGCTGGGTCCAATTGATGGTTCAGTGTAATAACTTAGTTTGGATTAGGTTCTGGTCAGTAGTGCATTGATGTGTAGATCAATTTGAACCAAACTGATTGTGATTAAACATTTGAAAAGTAAAAATGTGTCTAATTTTAGAAGATGGTGAAATTAAGATGTTGGGTGTTTTTTTCTTTGCAGGTTGTCTTGGAGTGGAGTAGAGACCAGTACCATGTTATGTTTGATTCATACAGAGACAATGTTGCTGGCAAATCATTTCAGAATCGGTGAGCTTTTCTTGCAGTTGACAGTATTGCACATTTTGCTGTTCAATTAATTTTCAAATATTTAAATAAAATATTCTAGATAAAGTAACATACTATTGACTAGGACCTTATTGTGTAGGCTCTAAATCTGCAGTAAATTTTAAACTTAGTGGGTTTAAAATTGTGCTTAATATTCCAGCTTGGAGGATGTTTGACATTTGGAAGCTCTAGTCATATAACAGAGTTTACATTTTAAATGCATTTAATTAATCCAGTCTCTAATGAAACATCAAAATGGTGATAATCATAGAAACATAGAATGGTTGGGGTTGGAAGGGACCTTAAAGATCATCTAGTTCCAACCCCCCTGCTATGGGCAGGGACACCTTCCACTAGACCAGGTTGCTCAAAGCCTCATCCAGCCTGGCCTTGAAGACATCCAGGGATGGGGCATCCACAACATCTCTGGGCAACCTGTTCCAGTGCTTCACCACCCTCTCCGGGAAGAACTTCTTCCTGATATCCAATCTAAACCTCCCCACTTCCAATTTAAACCCATTACCCCTTGTCCTGTCACTACAGGCCCTTGTAAAAAGTCCCCCCAGCTTCCTTGTAGCTCCCTTCAGGTACTGGAAGGTGCAATAAGGTCTCCCTGGAGCTTTCTCTTCTCCAGGCTGAACAAGCCCAATGGAGGATTTATATTTCCCTATGTTAATATAGAAAATATGTTAAGTACTGTCCCTGTGTGCTTAAAATTCCAACTTTCAGTGTTTTGAAAAGTTATTTTTCATTTACCTTACATTTTCTATGACATCTCATGAGGGACATTGTTTAGTAGAGAAGTCACAAAGCTAGGAAGAAGTTTTTTAAAGCTGAGTATGTGGGAGAACTCACTCATAGTAAGTTGGAAACCAAGTCATATGGGCCATTTTTTTCAGTTGTGTTAACTGCTATGTGACTTCTTGTGGTTTCATCGTTCATTTCCGAATATTTCTGGGGTCTGTTGCTCAGGAAGTCAGTGGACTGTGAGTTGGTAGGTGGAAGAAGCTAGTAAGAGATATCATCTGACTCTTAAGTGTTGATACACTCCACTGGCTAAAAAAAAAAAAATCAACAACCCTGAAAGCAGATGCTTAATCTGCCTTGAGGTTTGTTGAATCACGGGACAGTAGAAATGAACAGATCAGTTTGTCACGCTTTAGCTGGTGTGAGATAACTCTGTAAAAGTACATTGTATGGTGTCCAAAACAGAATCGCAAATCTTGCTGTGACCATGTAGGTATAGTCAGTTCCCTTTTCTGCACTGTGTTTTCTTACTTCATTTTGGTTGTGTAAAGCATTCCTTAGCTAGCGTTGATTTCTGTGAATTGTGAGCAAAAATCTAGTGCCTGGGGAGGAACCGTATTGGCTGCCTGAGCAAAAGCTTAAGGTTTTCATGATAGGTGCTTAAGTTATTCCAGTTTACCCATTTGCCTTTAATACTCTTATGTCAGGCCTGACAGGGAGGTTTGTTGTGGTGTGCGGATACCAACTTCCTATAAAATTCGTACCAACAGAAAGTCTTTGCAGAGCCATACTTTTGGAAGTCCCTTGTCAAGGGTTGGATTTTGTTATTATCAAACATCACGGAGACAGTAATGGTGCTATTCTTGCAGTATGCACTGTATCAGTGGTGGTTTGAGGGAGTTTTTAAGCCTGGTATCAATGCAACATGTAGGGTGTCATATGGGTCTTACCTAAACTGAGAGTTGTGAACTTCCAGTTTTGATCTTGGCTTATCCATTATTTTGAAATAGTTCTTATTTTAGTGTTAGTGAAAATATCAGAAATGGAGAACAGGAGCTTGTTGGTTTGGAAATTAAGCAGGTCCACTGCTCACTGGGAAGGAAAAGCTGCATGGCCTTTAAGAAATATTAATGGACGTTCAACTGAATTAAAATAGTATTATCTTCTAGGATTTTTCAGGGAAACGTCTGTCTTCTTGTCAAACAGTTGTATTATGAAATTTTATAAAGAAAATTTCCGTGTAGTATGTGAACAAATCTGTGCAAGTGGGCAAGCTCCTTACGATTATAGATGCCAAAAGCTCTTCTTCCTGAGTAAGAAAACCAGTGATGTTGGTAGCATATTAGCTACACCTATTGAATGCTCTTCTCTGCCAGACTAAGGAAGACCTCTCGTTTTGCCTTGAAGTTCAGCAATTGCTTTGGTTTGCTTTTCCGTCCTGTTGCACATCCCAGCTGTTGCACTTTCCAGGTCGTCACAACAGCTGCGAAACTTCCTACTTATGTTGCCAAGGCTCTTGCACAGCTTGAGACAGTGGAGTAGAAATTCCAGGGCTTTTTACTAAGCCACCTCGTCCAAACCCATTTTTGAAGACTTAGTTTTGGTATGAAAATAAAAGGGAGGGAAGGAAACTGAATAATGGAGTTGCATGCATGAGAGTCTTGGACAATAACTCTATTTTATTTCTCTCTACCAGCAAATTCTGTGTTTTTGCAAATGGTGAAGTGTAATTTTGCTTTTCCAGGACGTAGCCAAAGCATATTTAAAACTTTAAAATATCTATGTGATATATATAAATATATATAATATAAATGTGAAGGAACAATCCTCAGTTTTTAAAATGCACAAACTGATTTCAGTATGGTACAGCAAGTGAGGGCCATTGGTGGTTGGTGAGCTGTTAATTAATTGTTAAGCTGAGTGAGGCTGGAGAGAGGAAGAAATACACAAATTAGGGAGCCAAGAGGTGCTGGAGCGGGAATAGCAATGCAATGGTTGAGTTGCTGTTGCTGGGCAATTACAGAGATGTTACAGGAGGACTGGAAGGTTTACAGTGGGGAGCTTAAAGGCATAATAGACTTAACACTTTAATAAAGAGGCTCAGCAAGGTTGGAGATCACCGTATGGTAGCTTGGGAGAGATCCAGAGGCTGCTGTACTACTTCAGCAACTGTGGACTCTGAGATAATGAGGCTTTGTCTTCTAGCTGCAGTCTTGGCTGTCAGAATGGCTCTTGTACCCGTGACATTTGTGTACATACAGAAAATGCTTCTCAGCAGGTACACAGAAGAGGCAGTACGTGACATGTCTCCTGTCCTGTCTCGGGAAGCCAGTGACTCTGGCTTTGACTTCAAGCAGGATCCTATTGATGTTTTTAGATTTGCAAATAAAAAATGGTTATGTTTTTTAAAGAGGAAAATAGAAAGGAGTATCCAAAAGAAGCCTCATCAATTGCCTGAGAGTCTCCAAGGAAGTTTCCCAAGACCATGTTTGGTGATATTAGAATCAGTAGCAAATAGGAAAGTTGATGATTTTCTATAGAAAGGTGTTACATAATTTCCATTTATGCAGCTTGTCTTGGGGTTAATCTGTTTGCCAGACTGGTATTTGTGTTGAAGACCAAAGGCGTAAATTCATGTGAAGGAGAAATGTAGCTACGGAGTTTGAAGGAGAAAGTTTTTGATATTTTCTGACCTTGAACAATTTGCAAAGGACTCTGCATATTAAAAATAGTATTTGAGAAGAATAATGCAGAAGTGGTTCTCCCTTTTCCATTCTAACTTTAAAGTAAAATGCCAGTGCATGCTTTTCAACATATAAACTCTCAGTACTTTTTAGAAGCCATGAAGCCAACCAGAAAGCTTTGGCAAATACCAAAAAGTACCAAAAAGGGGAAATCTTAACAGTTATTGATTTTTAGCTGGGAGCAACAAATTAATTTGTGTACAATACCTGGGGTTTTTAAAATTATTTTTTAAATTATGTATAAAGCCACTGCTTTCTCAAACAATGTATGTTGTAAATTTTCTTAATGCATTTTTATGAGTGTTTGGATAAATGTTAAGCAATTAGACTAGTGAGTCTGCAAACAGTTCACTTGCTTTAGTAGCCTTTTTTACTAGTCTCTATTGCCACTGGTAGTGAAGAATGAGCTTCCTGTGGCAGCTAATTTGGAGTTGACATACCTTCAAATGACCAAAAGTGCCTTTACTCTGTGGAGTTTGTTAGCATTTGGCTGTATGTGACAACATTTCAATGCTAAAAATGAAGTGTAGCAAATTACGTAGTTGTGTGTACTGTTGGATAGAAACGTGCTTTTCGCAAATGATAAATTGAGGAGAGGCTTCACAGAATTCAAAATTGCCTCATACCCTAGAAAGAGATGGAGTTGAGGAGCTTTTTTTGGACATTTATCATCCTCAATGAAGCCTGGGTAAATAACTCTGCACTTTGCCCAGAAGATTGAGTGTCAGACATTTTTTAAATCAGCTGACTTGATTCAGGTGCTTCCACCTAGAACACTTTTGTCCTAGCTGTAGCATTCAAGGGACTGTCAATCCAATAATTTAACTGATCACAACAAATGTAGAAAAGCTGAAAGAGCTCCTTCCATTGAATTTCTACTCCTGTGGATGTCGTTTTTGTTCAAAACATGTCTTGAGTTGCACATGTTAATGAACCAAAAGCTAGTGAGAGAAAGAGGTGAAATAACTGATTAGAAGGATGGTTGCATTCAGTAAATTGACTTCTTGGGAGGTAAATTGACAGTTGGGAGGGTACCCTCCTGCAGAGTGTTGCATGTCAGAGGTGAGAGAGACTTCCTGGGCGATGCTGATGGAAAAGGTAGTGCTGCTTCTTAAGTGTTGAAAACGACCCACTGTTACCCTCTGTCATAGCTCGATTAGGAATGGTGATGAACTGAGTACAAAAAATTCTTGTCTGTTGTGCTGTAACCAGCTACTGTCTGCCCTTTTACCAAATTCTGTGCTTCAGTTATTGAATCTCAGCCAGTAGCAAATAAGCTGGGTGGAAGTTGTCTGCCTGTTATATTGTACAAAGGAAGGTGGAGGGGAGAGTCGCCTGTAAGCTCTGTCTCTTTTTGAATGCTTTTTGAAGGATGCAGTGGCTGGGGAGGGAACACCTTTCCTTGGAATCCTCATTGTGTGATCCCATGGATCTTAACATTAGAGAAGTGCTCAAGGTTTGCCAGGCCATCTACAGTTTAGGAATAGCGTGACACAGAAACTTTGAAAATAAAAATTGAGGCATCTTCCTGCTGCCTGGGACTGAGAGCTTCACCTATGGCAGCAGCCTGGAGTACCTGCTAAAACAAAGCTGTAGGCCTCGGAGAGGAACTTACCATAAACAAATAGAGAAAAGGTACCCAACCCCCTTTCTTTTCTTCTGCCTTAGGTGTGCTAGGAAATCTAACTGTCCAGAAACAGCTCCAGGATGTTAAATTGTGTCAAGATCGAATTTGCCGAGTCTGGACTCTGAATTCATGTATCTTACATAGGTGGTTGGTTTATGAAAAGCCCTGTTACTAATATCTAAGAGGCATTCCTAGGATAGGGACCTGGTCCTGCTGAGATCTTATTGGCTCTGTGCAATTAAATGACAGCAAGTGTGATTTAAGTCTTTGTGCTGTCCTGTCTAATGTAGTTTGGGAATTAAGGATGCACCTGGATGCTGGCACTGATTTGTGAAATATTTATTGGGTTCAAAGGAGTTGGGTTCTAGGTTAATGTCAGTGAAATTTAGAGAATTAAGTTCAGACTTTGCTTAGTTACTGAACTGTTATAGCCACTTTACATCCTCTTTGGTTTTAAGTCTGTGCTATTTTGGAAAAGGCTTTTGTTTGGTTAAGAGATGATACATACAGCTTTTGCTTTGTTTTGTTTGCAGTCCAGACACCAAGTATTTCTGCTGTTAGACAGAAATTGCTATTGTAGGATGCCACAAACACTTGTAATGCAATATTAAACAGCTCATGTAGCTTTCATTTGAATTATGTAGGCTTTGTTTACCCATGCCGATTGATGTGGTGTACACCTGGGTGAATGGCACAGATGTTGAACTGATCAAAGAATTGCAACAGGTCAGAGAACAGATGGAGGAAGAACAGAAAATAATGAGGTAATAATTTTATGTATTTTTTCCCTTTAACTGTTAGCAGCAATCTAATGCAAGACTAGCCCTCTTTGTTGTTCTCCCATGTTACTCAACATGAAAATTCAAAGGGCATTTTCTCACTTCTGTATTTGATTATTCTCAAAACCTTGTTTCAGTTTTACATTTATCTATGAAGTACTGTCTCATTAGAAAACCATTTAAGATACAAAGCATAGTAATTTAAAGTAATTAAGGCTGTTCTGTCTTGAATTTGTAAAATGCTCTGTAGAAAACTGCTTTGTGTATGTCATTTTGTATTGATTTCTATAACTCAGTTTGTAAATAATAATAGTAAAGCTATATCTCAGATGTATAACCTCTCTTCATCCCCTTTTTCCTCCTCCCTTCTCCATTCCCCCCATATTTCTTTTTGTAATGGGCTTAATAAAATCTTAATCGTATGTTTCTTAAAGGCTTCTTTTTGAAGTTAGATGTGTAGTGTCACAAACACTGAAACTGAAAGAGAGGAGAGATAATTTGTTATAAATGTATGAGTCAGCCTTCTGACTAAGGAGGGAAAGACATGTATTGCTGCATTTGGTGTTATAGATTGTGCTATACTGTTTTCCAAAATGACTCATCTAAGGCTTCAAACACAGGCTGCTGCAGATACCTTGGATTGTCTTGTAACAATTGATTTAGTTCTTAATAAGCAACTCTGTGGTCACGGGATCTATTTTGGCCAGAAAATATGCTAAATGGACAAACAAGTCCTGATTTTAAGAGTTGTAATAGTTTAATTCAGAATAATCTGAAATCCACAAGTGAGTGGATTGATCTGGTTTTTAGCATGTTATGACTTGCAGTTTAGGTACCACTGACAATGTGATCACAAGTGCAATTCTAGATCTTTGTTTTGCTACCTAAACAATTAAAGCATTAGTAGAACTTTAAATCCAGCAAGTTTAAATATAGACATGGCCTCTGCTCTGAGAAGCTCTCAAACTTACACTAATCTTTTCCTAGCAGTTCATATAGCAAATGTTAGTGGTTTTAGTGTTGGCATCACTCATGCTGCAATTCCCATTTTACAAAGGGAAAAACGCATTGGTTTTTTCCATAATGCTGATTTGGAAAGTTGGTGTCAAGGCTACAAGTCAGACTCATGTCCATGCCACCTTCATTTTCTACAGGGGCACCTGGTTCTCTCCCTTGTAGATAACTTTTTTCATGTGCTTTGAAAACCAATTAGCACTGTTGCCAATGGAGATATTTCATGGGGTCAAGATAACTACAGAAGACAAAGGCAAGGATGCTATAAATCTCTGCTTACGAGTGTATATTTTGTATTGCATAGCAAAACTTAGTACGCTGTAACTTTGTTGTTGGTATGCCTGAATTGAGCTAGTCATGATCCAGGTGCTTTATTCTTCAGTGGGAGAGAGTAGCTTATGGATAGTGGTTCTCTTTCTATTGGTGTATGTAGAAGGGTGCCCTTCTGATATCATGATGATCATTATTTAGCATCAACACTGCACTACCTTTACAGTAATCCTCATTAGCTTCTACGTGCACATGGCAAAACCATGATAAACCTTATCAGAACATGTATGTTAGGCAAAACAATCAGGTCAGCCTAGTTTCAGGTCAGTTTGTCCTGGTTTCTTACCAGTGTTTTTCATAGCAACATCAGTTAAAGAGTCTGTTGCCACAGCTGTCAGCACAACCAAGAATTTATTTTTGAGATACGCTGCACGAGGGTGAGTAGTGAGGGGCATGTTTGTCAGCCTGCGCTCGCCTTGGCAAGGCCAATGGCAAGGCCTTGGCAGTTTTATAACTGGGTTATTAGTGCTTTCACAACTTGTCCCTGACTCAATTAACAATCTGAAAGTAGACTAAATTCCTTACTGTCAACTTGGTGTTATTTAATGTAGCTGTTTTAACTTTGCAATAGGGAAATCCTTGGAAAGAATGCAACAGAACCAACAAAGAAGAGGTGAGTTTTTGTGGGTTTGGGCACAAATTGGAATAAATGATATCCTGGTCATTGTTAGCTGAAAACAAGTGCTGGTCAGGGAGGTGGTTTGGTTTTCTATACCCTGTGCATGCTTTCCTTCTATGTCACTCAAGAAAAGTTGATGGCATGATAATGTGTATGTTGAATAAAAGTCATGCTATTGTGACATATATGAATGAGCCGCTTAAAATGCGACAATTTCTGAAGTTCAGAAAGCATATCCTTCACTGGTTAGGCATAGTTCCTATTCCAGGTTTGGGCTTTTAGTGCACATGTAGCTGAAGTTCTGTAATTCAAATGCATGAAATTTTTTTCAGTGTTGCTTTCACCTGCCATTTGCATACACAGCACTGCAAGTAATTGTCTGAGGAGGGTCCAAGCCTCTTGTGCCTTTGCTGCCAGGAAGCGGCAGGGCCTGGTCTGTCCCATTCTTCATTTGGCTTGGTCATTCTGGTATTTAGAGATCATCATAAGGTCTCCTCTGTGGGAAAACGTTGAAATTTTGGAACCATTTGGAGGAACAGTTATGGGAATGAACTAAACTCTTAACACTCAGATATTCACTTTCTGCAGAAAAATAAGCATGCTCTTAGTAATTTCCCCCTGCCCCAGCAGATGTTAAAAGTAATTGATTTTACAAAAACATCTCTTATTGCACCTGAAATTGATTTTTGCCTTACATTTTCCACGAGTGTTAAACATACCTTTGGTATTTTGCTGTAGTGAGAAGCAACTCGAGTGTTTGCTGACACACTGCATCAAAGTGCCAATGCTTGTCCTGGATCCTGCGCTGCCTACCAACGTCACACTGAAAGACCTGCTGTCCATTCATCCTGCTTTACAAGCTGCTAACAATATGTTCTTTGTAGCAAAACCAAAAAATCCTTCTACCAACGTGACAGTAATTGTTTTTGATAGCCCTAAGGATGGTAAGATCCTATTTGTTGGATTCCAGCCAGTTTTCTAGAGGAAGCTTTTTAGTAAACTACTGTGAATTAGGGAGTTTTTTCCTCCAATACTGACTCTGCCACTAATTTTCTCTTTGATTTTATTAAGTCATTCAGTGTCTCTTGCCTTCAGTCTGTTTCTCTAAATGACAGCATTAATGATACTGTTTGCTTACCTCCCAGACAACTGATTACAGATGATTAGAGTTCCGTGCTTTAAAAGACTATTGCAAAACATGTTTTGAATCTGAATATCTGTGTTGCACTACTCTCAGAAGACTGAGGTTTAGACTAGGGAAGATAAGTTTTAGAAATCCCCTTTTAATTGCTGTGAAGTCCAGTTTGAATGTTGTGCAATAAGTTCTGCCCTTACTCAAAAGATTTTATACCTTAAAACAGAATGATCCATGAGCTCAGCGTTTATAAGTAGGATCTTAGAGCAAGTAAGGGTTTCTTATTTTATTTAATGTGTAGTGCCTGACCACTACCACCCATCAGCCCAACCACTGGTGTTCATTACCACCAAGAATTATTTACCAGTTACAAAGATAATTCTTTACACCATAAATATACTTTTGCAAATTAAGAAGATTTGGATATCTTAGTTACTAGAATATATGAAAGAAGTGAGTTTCAGTTTTTGATTTGCAACACTTTATTTGTTCTAGTTGAAGCTGCCCATTCTGGAATGTTAAAAGACAACAGCAAACACATAGTCTGGAGAGGTTACTTGGTATGTACTTTTTAAATCTGTTGATTAGATTTTCTATATGTCTAACTTCATGTATGTTTTTAGATGTACATTTTTAGATGTGTTTCTGTGCCATTCTCTAACTTGCATGTAGTAAGAAATGAAAGCTTTAAAAATAACACTTATTTCAATGATGAAGTTTGCATTAAGTGACAAAATATACATTATTAAACCTATCACCTGATGAAGGTCTGGCAGGTAAATGTGAATTATTATGTTTAAAAAAAGTCTTTATACTCTTTTTTTTTTTTCCTTGGTTTTAGACTACAGACAAAGAAGTTCCAGGTCTAGTATTAATGCAAGACTTGGCCTTCCTTAGTGGATTTCCAGCTACATTCAAAGAAACAAATCAGCTACGAACAAAACTACCAGAGAGCCTGGCCTCTAAAGTGAAACTGGTAAGGGTTTGGAGAAAAGAGTAACTTAGTTGTATTGGTTTTTTTGGAACGGTTCACATATGGGATCTCACCCACCCAGGAAACTTAGGATGTTTCTGATAGTAATCTGTTTTCCTGTTGTGCTGGGTGTCACCACGACACCTGTGTGACACTTCTGAGTTGTGAAGAGTAGTAAATAATGACTCAAATAGTTGCCTTCAAAAGACCTATTGTCCATTCTGTGACTGAGTTATTAGGCATTAGATTTCTAGCCTGCAACTGATTAAAAAGTACCAGTGTTATCAGTTTCTCTCAGCCATTTGCTACAGGCTGTTGTCTTGCGGAAGTATGCTACAGCACTGGCTTGTTTAATATGACAGAATTTTGTGTATGTAGCTTCTTAGCTTTTTTTCTTCCCTCTTTACTCTTAGAAGTATTATCTTAATAGTATCAACACTGTATTGTTTCACAGCTGAATGTTTTATTTTTCCTTTATCAAGTACTCTTTATGGTCTTGAGCAACTTACCCACCTGCAAGGAAACTTGTGTGACTGCCATCCATTAGCATGTCATGCTGTCTATTCTACACTCCAGGCTGGACCCCTTTCCAGCTTACAGTCAGGTTTAACAGATAAATAAAAGTTTCAAAAGTCTGTGAAAATCACTGGCTTATGTATTGGAGAGAGAGGTGATTGGTGGTGTGAAAGGGGCTGAGGCCAGGGAGTGTGTGGAGAAGGAGGAGTTAGGGTGTCAATCCGTAGGTAATCTGTCTTCGTTAGTCTGATGCCCACATTTAAGATGTGCTAATTCACTTTACGGCTTGTTCTTGGTGGTTGAATAAGCATGGCTTCCTTTCCTTGTCTCTTTTCAGCAGGCTGGGTTAACAAATCATGCATTTTGCTGTTGCAGAAATGATATTGTGTAATCCCTTTCATAGCCTGGTCACACTCCAATTTAATGAAAGCTGAACTTCTTTCTTGTCTCGGCATGTATGAGCAGGGTGTCTTGGAGTCTCACTAATGGTAGAAACCTTCTGAAGTAAACACATTTGTACCTGTCTTCTTACACGTTCTTAAACAGCTTAATAGAGAGAGCTCTTAAATAGTTAGTTAAGCTTAAGTAGCTTTTTTTGCCTTTGTTTACATCCCTAGTGTATTCATAGAGAGTGGCTATGGCTTTTCCTAGCCTTTGTTTTACCAAGTTAATCAGGCAGTGCTCATCCCACAGCACTGCCTCTCCATTCCTCTCATTCATTCTTCTAACAGCCCTTCCCTGTCACTTCCATTGTGGATTTGTCTGCCTTCAACATGATTGACTGGAATTTTGTACACCATTTTAAACAAGGAGTCACCAGACCTTTTTACACAGTGAAAAATACATATGTAGCTAACCCAAGGACAGCAGACCGTCAGAGACTTGCTGTGTGCTAGATCATGCTCATGCGAACAGTGCTGCCACCTCTTGCATCCTTCCGCTGCTGTGTATCGGTGCTGTTCATAAAATTGTCTCTTGCTATCGTGAATCTGTCACTAGTTTGGGTGAGCAATGGCAGATGTGCTCTGGTGTGGCCAAGGCCTCCTCCTCCTCTTTCTTAGTGGCACATTGGTTGAATAGCAGTGGACATTCATATAGTCAATCTACCAGGCTCTGCTTGTTTTATATGCTAAGGGTATTTATTTAATTGCTTTAAAGAAATGGTGTTGACTGTAAAGAAATAGGAGATTATTATCCCACAGGAGACGGTACGTCAGTTTTCCTGCTTGAGATGCTAGGTTTTCATTTCAGGTTTACATGAGGAACTTTGTTGGTTTAATGCTTCCTGACTTTGAGCCATGTGAGGAATCTTCTTCAAGTGCAGGTTCATCCATTTGGGTTTGGAGCCTTTTCTAGTTCCTCACCACAGCTTAAGTTAAAGGTTCCTGGTAATTTTAACACATTCGACTTAATGGAGCTGAAGATCTTAGAAACTTTGACTTAAATTACCAGCTCTTTTCATTTGTTAAAATTGACCTTTAGCATTCAAGAAATATAGTAGCGAGATGTTCTTTAATTATTTTTTCTCTGCTTAAATTTAAAATCAATTAGCTTATGTTTTCCTGACCTAGGGTCAGGTTCTAGGAGCAGCTCTTCTGTAGCATTCTCATTAATTACCAAATTGGTATCTGAAATATTGCCTCTAACATTTCAGAGATTATTTAGTGGAAAAGAAATCTGCCTGGTGCCACATCTGGGAATTTAGAGCCCCATCCTAGGCAATGCTCGTTCTCTGGTTGAACATCCTAGATACAAGCTCTCATAGTAACATAGTCCTGAGGAATGTTCACCCCTCAAACAATATTTGGAATTTCATTCTCTGTCTTAACAGATACTGCTTTATGTTCTTTTTCCAAAATGTTTTTGTCTTAAATCAGTTCTTTCATTCATGGTACCCTACCTTTTTTTTTTTTGTTAAGTACTGGTGTCTGGTATTGTTAATAATTGGTGTTCCTTTGTCAGATTAACTTTTGTCTTTCTTGGACCCTCTCGTATCTTTGTCCTTGATGTTCTGCTACCTTCTCTTCTTCTCTCTGATGCCATGGGTTGTACTAATATTTTTGCTGCTAAAACATACTTGTTTTAGTATAAGAACAGCTGTTGCAGGGTTTTTTCCCCTTGTTCCCCAGCTCTCTGCAAGGACCTTGTCTTTATACTTCATGAGTTGTGGTTATTTCTGTAGTTGCATTTTCTAACTATTGTTCACATCAGTATTGATGCTTTTTCTCCTTAATACTCCTGTGTGGATTTTTGCTTCCAGCACTGAGAAATACATAATTACCTTCAGGATTTTTCCTGTATATCTCTCAAGCCACAGAAGTTATTCTTAGTACAAGAGAGACAGGTGAGTCTATAAGAGAGACCTTCCATCTTTCCTGGACACCTTGGAAGAATGAAATACCCAGATTTCTCCTAACTACTTGTGAGCCATCTGCTAGTTTTTATCATCTTGTGGTTTTAAGACTTGTGGAGCAATTCTGCCTAGGCCTTAATGTTTTGATTGCAGTCATCTTTTTCCATTTCATTGGATGATTCCTTTCATCATCTTTTTTTCTGTTCCAGTAGGATCTCCAAGCAGTATTAGTCCAACAAAAACAGATCCTAGCTCAGAATCAGTTCTTCGTTCAGTGGATGTTATAGGTAGGCAGTACAGTAAACATTACCGAGTGTGGTTTCCTCCTTAGAGAGAGGGAGATGCTAGGTTAATGTTACACTTAAGTAGAGGAAAGGTTGGTTGTTTACAGTCTCCACTGAAATTTGTGGCAATTCCTCTGCTGTTAGCCCTTCTGGAGTCTAAAGTGGGTGAAATGGTGTGAGAGGCCTGGTGGAGAGGAAGTAAGTTGCACCTGAGTTTAGGCTAGGCTTGTGACTCAGCCACCTCCAGATGCTTAATGGGTTTCTGCACGCTCTAAGTGGCTGTTTGTTAGCGCAGTGCTGGAGATAAAGAAATAACACCAACAAATTTCAACAACGCTGCTATTAGAAGGGGAGAAAGGGAGGAGTGTAGCTGTTGGTGTGTTTATGTTGAATGTTGATAATGCTGCTTTAATTGGATTGCTTTGGTTTGTTGGATTGAAATCACTTCTGAATCCAGAGGAACAAAAACTGCTCAGACATCTGGACCAGCTGTTTCTCCTTCTAAAAATCTCTGAGAAAACCAGCTGAGGTCAACTAGAGGGGATTAAACTGTGCAGATTTAATATATCATGACTCAATTTCCTAGGTGAATTATCTATGTTATGGTCTACTGAATTTTTGTAATTATGGCCTAGACTGTAATGTAATGATATGGAAGTTTATTTCCAGATGAAAGGTAAGCAGCAGTGTGTCTGCTCATCAGATTTGTTGTTCTACACTGTGTGTATTATGACAGATGGGGCTGAAAATTGTGTTTGTCTGCTTTTTATTTTCCACGCTTTCTTAATGGTGCATTATGACGCCAGTAGATGGGGGTGTTACTCCGGTTGTGTAGTTGCCTGTGGCTAAGCCTCTTCCTTTAGGGAGTGTAAATATGTTACGTTAACCTATACATGAAGAATAACAACTGGGCTTTTTTTTTTTTACTTTCCCCTCTCACATACATTTCTAAAGAAAACTTTTATTGTTCAACCTAAAAGAGATGCTTCTGACCTAAAAACCAGGTAGCAATGTAAAGACTGACAAGGATTGAAAGAGCAAGGGGGTTTGATCTGTTTGGTTGTGCTTTTTAAGGGTATCATACTATTTTAGTCAAAAAAGTGTATAGTAGTTAAAGTTTTTGGAGAAAGGTGACTTCCCTTCAAGATTGTTTTCCCTGAAGAAATCAGGGTATTAAGAGCTTGCAGATCTCCTTCCTTTGCAAAATACTGTTTCCTCCTTATTCTGCATGTATCGACAAGCTGTGTTGGAAACTAAGGGCTGTAATGTGTCTTTTAATGACCTTGTCTCAATAACAGAAGAAAATCCACCCAGGAACCTGCAGACACGGTGATGCTGGCTGTTTGCTGCCCTCTCTGACTTGAGGGTGGGGGGGTCTGGGATTCTTACTGCTGCTCTTGGCAGTGTTGATGGAGCAGACAGGTGGCCTCAGGAGTTGGTGGTGTATGTTCACACAGATGTAATAAGCTTTGTAGGAGAAAAAACCTAAAGCATTGCATTGCTTTTGTCTCCTAGATGATCCTCCTACTAGTTACCCTATAAAGGGAACTTTATAAATTTGTAAAGATAACAGTATTTTATATTTGTAACGCTTTTTGTAACTAACACAACACATGCCTCCCCCCTTCCCTTGCTCTGTGGGCATGAGAGTTTTCCCAATATCGGAGTGTGAAAAAAGGAGCATCTCATTTCCTTAACAACCAGCTTTGGTCATTAAAAAGATGAAGTGTAATAATTTAAACACTGGTTAAGCATCCAAGTTCCATCTTAGAAAAAAAAATCTGCTCTTTAGGCTTTTGCCTTGAGGATATGGAAATGGAAGGTTTACTTCTGCATAGGGTGGCACAGCCCCCCAGCCTGCCTCCTACTCTAGTAAGTCTGAGCATTGCCAAACATGGTGGCTCCAAAGGAGAACCTGCATTTACAGGTACCTGGTGGGGACAGTTCTCCTGTCTTGTTTTTGCGAGCATGACATAAATGTGCATGGGTGGTGGTCTGTGCGTGTGCCTGTGCAGTGGCTTTTCAGCCTCCTTGTGTTCAAAGCCGAGGCTTGGCTGGTCGTGCTGACTCTGCATCCACCTGCTTGTTTTTCGCTTCTATTTTCACAATACTTTTGGATCTGCTGACCTGTTTTGTCAGGATAAAGATGATCTCTAGAAGGTAATATTTCAAGGGAATGTGCGATGGATGGCATGTGTCCCCGCTGAGTGGAGGATAATACCTGTGAGACATCAGAAAACCTGCCAGGGGAGAGTTCAGTTTTGAATATATCAACAGCAAAATTCCCTGAGCAGAGCTTGCAGTTTATTAGAATCTAGTTAGCTGTGCCACCAGGTAACTTTATTGATAGCTCTGCTTATGAAAAGACTTTTTTTTTTTTTAAAGGTATTGGTGGATAAAAACCACTGATGTAATAATAATAACTGCTCAGTGTGGGACTTATCTTAAGTCTGATGCTGAGCAGTGGTGCACATTCTTGTTTCTGCTTAGACAGTTTAAAAACCTAGAGCATGTATCCCATGTTAGTGGGGGGAAGGGGAAGTATGTTTAATAAATCTAATTAGGAATCTGTAGTACACATAACTATTTTGTTGACTTTGAAAACAACCTAGAGCAACCTGGTCTAGTGGAAGGTGTCCCTGCTCATGGCAGGGGGGTTGGAACTAGATGGTCTTTAAGGTCCCTTCCAACCCAAACCATTCTATGATTCTCTGAAAAAGAAACTAAATATTCTTAAACGCTTTTAAAACTGTAGAACGGTAATATTTTTGGTTTGCTATATGTATGTTTTAAATGTTTCTGAGAGACTGTGTGACACTGTTGTATTCCTAAATAAAGCACACATCCCCCGATGGCAGCTTTGCAATCTGTAGCATTTCGATATCGATATTTTTGGAGTTTGCTAGCTGCAGTCCGTAACTATACCTCAGCCATTTTGCTACTGAAGCCATCCTTTCCAGCCGTATGTTCAGATGATTCCCTGGAAGGTCTGAGATTTATCAGATTTTTCTAATGGCAGGCCTCATAAGTCAGATTGAAAGATCTCAAATAGCATATGACTCAAAGCATCAACAGCTTTGAAATGTCACAAGTGGGACAGCTGGCCTTGCTAAGGGAAGGGGTGCTAACTATGGGACAAGTGTTGTTTTAAAATGAGCAGAAAGGGTCAGATTTAATACAAAATAAAGAAAAAAAAATCACTGAAGGGTGTTTTAAGATAAACTCTGGTGGTTTTCCTGTTTTTGAAGATGGCTATTCAAATGTTGTTAACTTACAAATTCCTTTTATAGATCTTATGCAACTGAAAATCTGATAGACATGCTTATTTGTCTTCTGTTGCATGAAGGAACAAGTATTAAGCATAGCATCTAATATATACTGTTAACTATTAACTGCATTTATTCTCAGTCTGACTGAATGCATGCACTTTGATTCTCCAAGTGCAGTTCTGCTTTTAGCTTGTTTGTGTCTGCTCATGCTACTTCATTGGTAAACACAGCATTTTAATGGGTGATGCTATATTTCTGCTGAAGTGTTTTGGTGCCCTGCAATTTGTAAGTTATGCAAGCTGTTAGAGAGGGCATGTAGTGCAAGCCCCTTGTTATCCAGTGCATTATGAAACCTGATATACACACTTACTAGTGGCAAAAGATAAAAACAGCAAAAGGATCAAACAGTCTCCAGCTAAGAAATGACCTTAACAGCATATTGGCAGCCATCGTTAAGGACTTGGAGACCTACATGGATTAGTTCTGGAGCCCTTTTGTATCTCAGATTTCTGAGCTGTAGGTTGATCTGTAAACCATTCTGAAAATTTCATGCTTCTGAGAGCAACGATGAATTGGTGGCCTTAACTTTCTGAGAAAAGCATTGCTTGGTTAAGCCAGGAAAAAAAAGTATAATTCTTTGAGTTATTAAATAAAGTTGTAACAAAATAGAAGCTTTGTTATGGGGGGTGCAAGGGAATGGATGGGAAAGAACTATTTACTTACTCCAGAAATATTTATAACATGTACAGGTTTATTGTTGGTGGATCATATTTTAAAGAGAAATTTTCTTTGAAAAGAGCAAAATTAGCATCTAGATGTTTTGTTTCTTTAAATGTTTTTCATTTCCCATTTTACTGCCCCTTTTTGTGTTCTTGCAAAATTGTGGTTCTTCAACAAGTGTTTACCAGTTGTTCCTACTGTAACTCTCATAAGAAAAATACAATGAAAAGTTGGAATTGACAAAGGAAGAGTGCTGCTGTGGGTGCATGCCAGAAAGTTTTCTCTGCTTTTATAGTTGCAGCTCTATTCAGAAGCCAGCGTGGCTCTCTTGCAACTAAATAACCCCAAGGGTTTCCAAGAACTGAGCAAGCAAGCAAAGAAGAACATGACTATAGATGGAAAAGAACTGACGCTTAATCCTGCTTATTTACTATGGGACCTCAGTTCTGTCAGTCAGGTAGGTAAATTCTGTTACAGCATGTAAAGGTTGTAGTATTTAAAAACTGCAGGTAGAGGTTAACTAGTTAATGACAGGGAACTTCATCCAGAAGCTTGGAAGTGGTAAGAATCCATTATTTATTATGTCATAAGAAAACAACACAAGAGCACTGTCAAATTCTGAAATCAAGGAGGAAGAAAGATCAAACAGAATATAATTTAATTGAAATTTTCTTATTCTCCATGAAGTGAAAAATTTTGACCTCTGCACATGTTCTGATGAAATTATGTGCAGTCAAGTCCTGAAAGGCTTCACCGATCCTGACTGACAGATATAGCATCGTCCAATACCTGAAGGGGCCTACAGGAAAGCTGTGAGGGGACTTTTTACAAGGGCCTGTAGTGACAGAACAAGGGGCAATGGCTTTAGACTGAAAGCAGGGAGATTTAGGGAAGAAATTCTTCATGGAGAGGGTGGTGAGGCACTGGCACAGGTTGCCCAGAGAAGCTGTGGATGCCCCATCCCTGGAAGTGTTCAAGGCCAGGCTGGATGAGATTTTGAGCAACCTGGTCTAGTGGAAGGTGTCCCTGCCCATGGCAGGGGGTTGGAACTAGATGATCTTTAAGGTCCCTTCCAACCCAAACCATTCTATGATTCTATGATAAGCAGGCTTCTTGTGTGCAGAAGACGGGCTTTATTAACAAAATTATTATCTCCTTCCTGATACGTTTCTTGGGCATGTTTTGCTTTGCAGCATCAAATATGTTGAGCAAATACTTCCATAAATTTTGAAGACCTGAAATACAGATGTCTGTAAAGAAATAAGGTTTACTTTGAATATTTGTGATGCAAGCAAGGATGTCTGGTTTAGCAAAAGGAAGTAAAATAACAAGGTGTCAGTTTCAAGATAAGATCTTATAAAAGATCTTGTTTTTTTTTCTTCTGCTAGAATTGAATTTAACAGTAAATGTCATGTGACATGGGTAAAGAAAATGTTCTCTCTCCAGTAAAACTTGCAGTCTGTCTTTGTATCCTGTGAACCTGGCTTTTGGAGATTTTTTTTCTCGTTAATACAAACCCTGAACTCTAAACTTTATACTTCCACATGTTGAAATTATGCATTATTTTGTTAATGGGTGTCTAGCCAATGAATGATGATATTGTTGAAATGTTTTCAGTTGTTACAGTTTTGAAAATGTGTAAGCTGTCTTACTGTACATATTAGAAAAGGAGACTCATTTACAGCATGGACACTCTGCAGTAATTGTTAAATGTTCAAATTTTTCTTGAGTTTCCTGTTTCAGTTGGGCATATCTTTTAGAAATGTTCCTTTTAGGCAGCCTTAATTTTTATTTTTAGAAGAGGTCATTAAGTTCTCATAAATGGGGAAAAAAACTTACGTTAGTGTCATGTAACCTAATTTTATTACTAACCTGAAGAGCTTCTAATTAGAATGTGGTCTTCTTAAAAAAAAACATATAGAAACCTTTAGCTACTTTATAGTGAATATTAGGCTCAGCTTTGTTAATTTTCTCCTGCTTAAATTCTTTAAAATGAAGAAGGGGACAATTGAAGAGCTGCTACATCACGACACTTCCAGTGTATCTATATTAGGTGACATTTATATATGGTTTATGATGCAGTGTACTTGGAAGGGCCCAGCCTCTTAAAACTGGATTTCTGAAAGGTGATATTCCTGCTTTGAAATGCAACTTGGCTTCTGATCAAGATGAGGAAATAATTGAGACTAATAATCCAGGGAAACAAGAGGGTGTGTTTTTTCTGGGGTTCTTTCTGCAAGATCTGGCATCACACAAGGCACTGTTGTCAGCAGACATCCTAATCATACCAGGTGGTCAGCCATTGATGTCAGAAGATTGGATTGTTCACCTTGGTCATTCACAAGAACATGATCCCTTAGAAGAATAATGGTATTTGATCGATGTCCTTTTTAATTTTGAATGTCTGAGACATCAAATGCTTATGCACCTGTATGCTAAAGCACACTGCTGTTACCTAGCTAGATCAGAACTTCCATGTTCTATTTAAAATCTAAGAAAGGATTTTTTCTGTTTAAAGTCTAAACAGGATGAAGATATTTCTGCCAGCCGTTTTGAAGATAATGAAGAGCTGAGATACTCATTACGATCAATAGAGAGGCATGCTCCTTGGGTACGGCATATTTTCATTGTCACCAATGGGCAGATTCCTTCCTGGCTTAACCTGGATAATCCTCGGATAACTGTAGTGACACATCAGGTAAAACCCAAACAAACAAAAGCCAAACAAAAAAAAACTCCACCAAAACTCCAAACAAACAAAAATACCAAATACCAGCATGGAAGTGCCACTGGTAAAGATTCTCTGTGTGTTTTAAAATGCAGTTATGTCCTCCTAGCTATAGGCTGCATTTATTTGGAAGGTATAAGTGACCACTACTTCCCCATCTCATCCATGGTTTTATTAAACTCCAGTATGTCTTTGTATTTTGGATAAGCAGATAACTGGATATATACCAAGCCTTTATTTAATCCACTTTTCCAAATACTGAGGCTTCATCTAACACATACCCATGCCTAATTTCCTTATAAAGTCTAGTTATAAAAAAAACAGAGGAGAGGAAAATGTATTCTGAATCCATAAACACACTCTCAGGACCAGTAATAATCTAATAAATTTGTGTTGAGACAGCGTGGATTAAAGTTACTGGAACGAAGAAGATCACTGCAAAAGAAAGTAGCTATGCATTCTAAAAAGCTGGTTTAAAAAGAGAAAGGGTATCTATCCTTCAAGCTTTCTGAATAAGTGAAACAAAAATATTCTAGTAGCTTCTTATTACAAATTTGGGACTAATTTTGGAATCTGAGCGTGCCATAGAAGCCCTGAGCAACCTAAGTGGTAAGGGGATACTATAGCTCAGCTTCTGTGGCTGTCTGCTTGTGAAGTTACTTGGAAGAGATGGAAGAATCCTGACTTTTTGAATGCCGGAACAGGTTCAACTTGCTTGAAACTTTGGGCAGCCTGTACAGCATTAGAAATGTATATATGTGTACACTGGGCCTGATCCAGTACCCAGTGAACGAGTAGTTTGTGCCTTTGTGTTGAACCAGGTGCAGTTTTGGAGTTAAGCAGCAGGCTTGAAAATGGTTTTGTGTGGGGAAAATGATAGCAAAGCTTTTTTTCTTTGCTGCTAAAATATTTTAGATCTTTTTGTCTTTATATCTCCACTTGTTCTTAATAAAATTTTCTTTTTTAGTAGATAAGTATCAGATATATCTGATGTACGTGACATGGGTTTTTTATGGTTTGTTTTTATTTTAATTTATTTTTGTCTCCTGAAACTCTTGAGTTGTTGGGGCTTTTTTGTTTTAGGAAATATTTCAGAATGTGAGTCACTTGCCTACCTTCAGCTCACCAGCTATTGAAAGTCACATTCATCGTATCAGTGGCCTCTCTCAGAAGTTTATCTATCTTAATGATGATGTTATGTTTGGGAAGGATGTTTGGCCTGATGATTTTTACAGTCACTCTAAAGGTCAAAAGGTAAGCCGTTATGACAGATAAATTTTTTTATCAGAAGTAGATGTAAAACTTTTCTATGCTAATATAATAGAAATCAGAGTACTACTACTTTGAAAGGGAGAGTAAATATGAGACATCCCTTTGCTGTCTGCTCCCCCTCTTACCTCCCAAGGTTCATTGTTCTTAGACAATTGTTAGCAAAGGTGCAGGGTGAGGAGGGCTCTGTCTTTGTGTACTATATTAATCTTTGGGTTGCAGAACTACTTTTATTCATATTTGCACACAGGTTTTTAGTGGTATATTGGTTCCTCTGTCAGGCTTCGTGCTTTCGTTTATCAGTGTCATTTCCTATTTCTCCCGCTTTCTGTTGGAGCACTGGTAAGACTGATGTGGCATTTGGCAGCTGTCAGTCTTCCTTCTCTTATAAATTCTTCGTGTTTATTGGACAGTGTTCAAAAAACCCAGAATCAATTCTTCTATGAGAATGCCAAGGTCAGATGACATTCAAACTGGATGAATATTTAGTTACCTGTGTTCCAGACACCCACAGTATCTTTGCCCAATATATAAATAATCATATGTATGATTATTTACTGAAAGATATATTGGTGCATGTTCATGAACATCAAATTACTTAGTTTTTCAGCAGACCTGTTATCACCAACTGGGGTTATTAAGCGAGAAAAGCAGGCTTAGGAAACATTAGCAATTATTCATGCATAAAGACTTCAGTTGCTGGCAGAGTTTTCATCCATGAGCTTGACCTACAAGAGCGACATGGGGGAAAAAATATTTATAATTTATATTTAAGCACAAGTATACAAGACACTAAAGACCACTGCATTAAACACTTCATGCAGGCAGATGTGCGCACACACACAGAAGGCTTAAAATTAGTTTAAGCTACCCTAAAATTACTGTTTCAGTACTTCAGAACATTAGGAGGTTTTTAGTTTTAAATCTTTAAAGCTATAATTTGCATATAATTGCAAAATCATATTGTTAGTGTGTTTCTGTTGTTCTTCAGTTATTCTTCCCAGTCACGACGATAGAATTTAGGTGCAGTGGTGTTTGTGATAACCAGATTAGCAAGTGTTTGAGTAGGAAATGTGCTGCCAAACTCTTGAAGCAATAAGGCCCAAAGGAAAATATGTGTGGTTTTTAATGCCTCCCCAGTTGAAAATACACACACCCACACACTTTTTTTTATCTTGTCAATTCTTAGAATTATTTAAGTCATAGAAGATCAGATGCTTCAGGGATTATGTTCAACATGTGCTGCTTATCTCATGACTGGTTAGTAATGGAGAAACATTTTGAGTCAGGAGAACAAATGAACTGCAGAGCTGTTTCAGAGTTTAAGTTCCCCCTGCTTGTCTGATAAAAGATAAAATATTAACTTTCAATGGCATATGGTCTGCAGAAGTAGATTTGGGAAATCCTGCTTTATATTTCTGGCCATTGCTCCATTGCTGTACGGCCTTGAGAATTCTTCAGTTCTTCCTTCTGTTTGAAAGGGATAACATTTACTTCACAGGTGACAGGGCTTAAAAGCTGTCTGTAAAGCTTCATGAATACTTAAGGCACTATACACAGGCAGACATTATTTTAAGCTTCTGTATTCCAAGAAACAAGCTCAGTTGACTTCTATTTGCCAGTCCTTATCTCAGACTGTAATGTTGTTTCAGGTTTACTTGACTTGGCCTGTGCCAAACTGTGCTGAGGGATGTCCTGGCTCATGGATTAAAGATGGTTACTGTGATAAAGCCTGTAATAACTCAGCATGTGATTGGGATGGAGGTGATTGCATTGGTAAGACTGCAATGTTAAATTTAGAAAAAGTGAACTGTTTGTTTTTCTTATAAGAATAATTCTATCACTTGTCATTCTCTGGTAACACAAAATTTGCCTCCTTCAATGGTAAAATAATGTTGGCTTACAGATGAAAACTTTATTTCTTAAATTTTGCAAACTATAAATTTTTATGGAAAATCATTCGTTGGGTAACAAATTTGACTAGGTGAAATAAAGGTTTTTGAAATTCAATTTATTATTGTACTAGATACAACATTATATATAATTTGGGCTCAGAATCCAAATAGTAACAGGACTGTGATGCTGCACCATTAGTTTCTAGATTGAGTTTTCAGGACTGCAAGGTAGGAAAATGAAGTGGTACTTTTGGACGGAGGAAGTGATAGCCCTCTAGGAAGCTGTAAAGTCAAGATTGCAAGCATGAGAAAGTAGTAAATTTTTCTGAATTCTTCCTTTTTGAAGTTATGAAAAATATGTTGGAGTGGTTTTTTTTCAATTTTAAGTTGTTTCCTAAACTTCTACCGGGAGACTGTGTATACTTACGGATCTTACACTAACTCACAGAGTTCTTGTTAGCCTTTGCCCCATTTTAATTTCACCGGTGATAAGTTTGTACACTTTTTGTTCTAGCTTTAACACTGTAGCTTAAAATGTGCCTTTCTTCAGAAATAAGGATTTCAAATTACTGGGGTTTTTTTGTTTTTCTTCTCTCTCCCTGTAGGTAACAGTGGGGGCAATCGCTATGTTGCTGGTGGAGGTGCAGTTGGAGGTATTGGGAATGGACCACCATGGCAGTTTGGTGCAGGAATAAGTGGTGTTTCATACTGTAACCAAGGCTGTGCTAATTCCTGGCTAGCAGACAAATTCTGTGATCAGGCCTGCAATGTCCTCTCCTGTGGATTTGATGCTGGTGACTGTGGCCAGGGTATGTGAATTCTCTTGAATTGCGTGACCTGTTTGGTTCATCATTTCTCCCAAACTGGGCTAAGATGCCCTGTACAGAGTCATGGGAAAGAGCTGCTAGCGGCTGAAGAAAAATAAAATCAGATGCTTCACCAATCTAAACCTGAATCCATGTTATATGCTGCTTTATTTAGTAAAACTGTTAGTGACCAAGCATGGGTGGGGGGCTTGATGCTTCACGAAGCAGCAAGCATTAAACTCCTTGCCCCAAGAGGCTTACATTTTAAGTGGAGAAATTAGATTTCAGCTATGCAAACAGTCTTTACCCGAATAAGGACAGCTGACTTGATGATGCCCGTAGGGGTTAAGAAATTTAAAGAACCTCTTTGATGCTGACAGCACGAGTTCAAGCCTGGCTCTGGGCTCTTGCCAAAGGCTACTTTCAGTCACCCGTGAAGTTCCCTGAAGTTTATGTTGATATGAAAGACTGTCAGGAGTGAATGGATTGAGAGTGCTGTCTAGTATATGCAGGGGAACAGAAATGGAAGAATTTGGCTTATTGGGAAGAGTAGAGGCTCCTCTGCATCTCAGCTCAGACAAACGTGTTACTGGCAGTTCTGTTGCTGGCAGTGAGGTTTTGTTCATGTGAGAGTTGACAGATAATCTGTCTTCTGCTGTGAGAGGGAGAAGTTTGATTCACCCTATCTGATGTTGGAAGTCTCAAATCAAGATGCAGTGCAGTAGGGAAATCCAACTGTTGTAACATTAATCTACTGAAATGGGGCAAAATTGTAGTTATGGACTTGTTACTTATGACTGATACATAATTTTAAGTGATGTGTGATCATGAGACGCTCAAAGAGTGATAAATTATATATTAGAATTACCACTGGAACATCTGGCAGCTTTATATATCTGAGTATGTTCTGCTTATTCATTATTAAAGATAGGTGAGCAAGAAACTGGAAGCTACTGTAAGTGTTCTTTCACAAAGCTGTCTCCCTGCTAATGTTGTAAATCTAGCTGGGCATCTTACAGTTAAAGAAGACTGGAAGACAGGTGTCACACTGCAGATTGACAGAAATTTTTTTTTTCCTTTTTTCCCCAGATCACTTTGACGAGATGTACAAGGTGACACTTCAGCTTAATCAGACCTACTATGTAATTCCCAAAGGTGAATGTCTAGCCTACTTCAGCTTCAGCGAAATAGCCAAGAAAGGGATTGAGGGTTCATATAGTGATAATCCAATTATCCGGCATGCTTCAGTTGCTAACAAATGGAAGACTATCCACCTCATAATGCATAGTGGCATGAATGCAACTGTGGTCTATTTTAACATTACATTTCTAAATAAAAATGATGAGGAGTTTAAAGTGCAGGTTGCTGTTGAAGCTGATACTAGAGAGGAACCAAAACTGAACACAACTTCCATGCAAAAGTCCAGCTCTGATTTTAAAACTGTAACTTCAATACCAGAAGCTGAAATGATATTTGAGGATATTCCTGAAGAAAAACGCTTTCCAAGAGTCAGGAGACGTCGAAATGGCACAAAGGAGGGTCTGCGTGAAGAGGTGCTAATACCATCAGTAAACATGTCTCTCCTTCCTGAAGGTGTTCGCCTAGCACTGCAGAAGCTGGACTTAAAACTGCTGAGTGGTGATATAACTCAGAAGGGATTTAACCTATCCAAGGCTGCTCTTCTGAGACCTTTCCAGCTCTTACCTACAGTAAAGAGTAGTACAGGCCTGGAAAAGGAGGTGCATAATCATTCAGAAAATAAGAACAACTATACCAGCTTGCAGAAGCCTCCTAAAGATGTGAACAATGGCAAAATAAAATCAGTAGAAGCAAAAGAACTCCCTTCAAGGCTCACAGGAACAAAGGGCACTGTTGTGACAATGAACACAAATAAACCTATTTATAAAGTAAAGCCTAAATACACACTTCCAGCCCAGAGCTTGGGAAATAAAAATGAAACTCGAGAAAAAGTACTGAATGCACTCATATTAAGGGAAACCCAGAAATCAAAACACACTGGGAATTTAGATACTGGAGAAGACACACACGGAATGGAAGGAGGAAAGGAGGGTGTGCAAGTGGATACAAATGTAAGGGAGGGGTTAGTGGGAAGAAAATTACAGTTTTATGCTGGAAGTTACCAAGGCTTTTTGCCATGGGAGAAAAAGAAGTATTTCCAGGACCTTCTTGAGGTGAGTATCTTAATATTGCTTATTGGAATAGTTGCTGTTTTTCTCATTTAGTGGAATACAGTTAATATGACCCATAAATTTAGAATGTGCCTTGCTTTTGAGGCAAATACTGAGATTTTTTGAAAGCTCATTTTGACTTTTCACATAAAATTTGATTTGTTTATGATCTGGGCCTGTCTTTGCTAGGTGACAAAAACTGAATAGTTATTTCTGTTTCCTTTCTACTGCCTTTTTTTTAGTCAGATTCACTTTTTATTCGTTGTATGTTGGCACAGTGGTATTGTTCAGACATAGCACTACAACAGAAAGCGTAAATTTTCTTTTGATTGCATTTATGCAAATATGGATCCAGCTTATTAAAAAAAGTTTCATGGTAAGTACTTGGATTCTAAAAGTTAAATTGGAAGTCTGCTAACAAAACTGAGTATCTAGACAGTGTCAAGAAAGCTTCATCTGCTGCCAGCCAAACCATTTTGCAGTTTTGAAAACCTCTAGAAGAGAAGATGGAGACAGTGCTTCAGTTGGTAGCAAACTGCTTTGCACTATTCCGTATAGCAAAGGAGCTGTTTTCAATAATCTACCTTTTTCTGTTTATCTGAGATAGGATTTTGCATGAGGAATCTCTATATTCATAGGATTCCAGTTTATCAAATGTGGATGAATAATCAGATGAAAAAAGGCAATATTACAAATAGATATGATAGCAGACAGGGACTTGAGTGTGTCTGTGTATGAGGTGTCAGAGCATAAGTATTAAGGAAGTTTTTTATAAACTACTACTCTTCAAAGCATGACAACTTTAAGGAAAATGTTACATTTTATCTTTTCTTTTTAAAGATAGAACTAAGGAATATGAAGAAAAATATTCAGAACTTCTCTTTCCACTTTTAAATACTGGAAAGTGATGGCACCTGTCTGAAATGTCATTTTTCCTAAGTGTTTAATGTTATTTGGTCTTTTTCATTAATGTAACCTTGATTTATGCCTGTCTTGCTATTTAGGAAGAAGAGTCCTTACTCAAGCAAATGTCATACTTTACTGATGGCAAGCATTTTGGAAGGCAGCTGAAAGATACATTTGCTGATTCCCTCCGATATGTAAATAAGCTTTTAAACAGCAAATTTGGATTTACATCTCGGAAAGTCCCTGCTCATATGCCTCATATGATTGACCGCACAGTTATGCAAGAGCTACAGGATATGTGAGTATGGCTTTGTTTGGAATAATAAAAAACTGTTGGTAATTGTACTTTTCTGTTCATGCTTTGCTCTAGCTATTTCCAATGTGATTAAAATTATATTTTGAAAAAGGAAGTGGGGAATTCATTGTAACATGATAGTTGTGCTAAAATAAGGAGACTTCAAGGACCTTTCAAAATTCTAGATGAGAATTTGTTTTTAGGCAAGGAATGTTTTACTTTAAGAAACTGGAGAACTAAATAAGTTTACATTCCTATCTAGGTTTCCTGAGGAGTTTGACAAGACATCATTTCACAAAGTGCGGCACTCAGAAGACATGCAGTTTGCTTTTTCGTATTTCTACTATCTTATGAGTGCAGTCCAGCCACTGAACATATCTCAGATCTTCGATGAGGTTGATACGGACCAGTCAGGCATTTTGTCTGACAGAGAGATTCGCACGTTGGCCACGAGAATCCATGAACTACCATTAAGTTTGCAGGTACCTTTCCTCAGCAGTAACTTTCAGTGCAACTTGAGTTTTGAAGTCCTAGACTGTTATCATAAAATGAGTCAAATCTTTATCCTTGCTTGTAACATCAGGCAATTCTTAAATTCTACCCGGAAAACATAGCTTGGTGTTCTACTTTACCGTTGTTATATGGAATCGACAATTAAATTGAGTGCTAGCAGCATCAGAAAAATGGATCACTGGTGTCTGAGTTCAAGAAAACAGTATGAGCGTGTCAGAAAAGGTGTTCACTGGTAAAAAGCCGCAGTGAAGAGTGGGGTCTCGTTGTGGTGGTTCTTGCGTGCAGTAAAAGACAGTCCTGGCCCTGAGGAACTTGTAGCCTAAAGAAAGAAGAGGGGAAGAAGGGTAGCAAAGGAGGAGACTCACACTTCTAGTTTTCTAGAAATGAAAATGTATGATGTAATGAAACGTATAGTCTATACGTGAAGACTCCACATTTCTGTTTTTTCTAGAAACCTGATCAACAGAGACATAGTCTTTGTAGGACTTACACTCAGAGACAGTTGGTAGAGAATGAAGAGTGCTCTTTCTGCTTTACAGAGAGGAATTGTCACAAACAAAAAATATGATATGTTCTTAAAACATGACTCAAACATTGGTATAGCTGGAACACAGCCCTGCTTTAGTGTGTTCCTGGCCTGTACCTTCCTGTCCTTTCAGCTCACTCTTCTGTTTGCTTGCTTGATTTGGGATTTAATATGCCACTGCTAGTTTGGGAATTCTCTACTGACCTGGCATCACCAGTAGAGGTGTTTCTCATTTTTAAATGAAAGTGACATTAAGTCATGCTTTATCTGATCTCAGTTCAACTATGCACTGAGCATGTGCTTTACTTTAGGCCTATGGGAAATCCCACTGACTTTGGCAGTTATTGAATTGGGGTCTGCTGAGTATTAAGTTGTTTTTTTCCAGCAGTAGCATGAAAACTTTTTTATGTAGACAACACTAAATGTCTGTGTACCTTGGATTTTTAGAACTATGTCAGTGAGAAAACAAGATTATCTTTTTTTCCTCTTTCTGTTAGGATTTGACAGGTCTAGAACAAATGCTAATAAATTGCTCCAAAGCTCTTCCTGCCAACATCACTCAGATCCATGTCATTCCACCAACTCAGGAAGCATATTATGATCCCAATCTGGTAAGAAACATTGGTCTTTAAAAGGTGCTCATTTTCTTTCCTGAGCATGTATTTACTGTGCTTAAAAAGCTGGTTGATTTCTAGAAGGAATGTGTTTACAAAAATTTCTGCTTGTGCATGCATGAAGTGTTATAAAATGAAATTTTACAAGCTACTTCCTAATGTTATAAAGCTATTAATTTCCTTCAAAAACAGAGAAAAGCTGAACTTCAGAATGTTGTTATATGTGGGATTTTAAAAGTTATCCTTGTTAGGAAATTTACGGTTGTGAACCAAAAGTCAGTAAGCCAAACACCACTCTGACTAGAACTTTCTGTTAAGCTTTTATATGTTATATTCCATATATTTAAAAACAAAACAAAATAAAAAAAACCCAAACTATCAGATGGACATCTTTTAGAATAATTCTTCTTAGCTTGAAGGCTTCAGACTAACTACTTTCAACATCCAAAGATGGACTGACAAGTACCTCATGAAATTCAGCAAGAAGTGCGAAGTCCTGCACCTGGGAAGGAACAAGCCCATGTACCAGTATATACTGGGGCCTGGAAAGCAGCTTGGCAAAAAGGACCCGGAGGTCCTGTTGGGGCACCAAGTTGAGCATGAGCCAACAGTGTGCCCTTGCCACAAGAGGGCTAATGGTACCCTGAGCTGCATCAAAGGAAGTGTTGCTGGCAGGTGACCCCTTCTACTCAGCACTAGTGAGGCTGCACCTTGAGTGCTGGGTCCAGTTCTGGACTCCTCAGTATAAGAGACACATGGACATAGCGGAGGGAGACCAGTGAAGGGCCATGAAGCCAATTAAGGGACTGGAGCATTTCTTCTTTGAGGCAAGGCTTAGAGGGTGGGGGCTGTTTAGCCTAAAGAAGGGTAGTTTCAAGGGGATCTTACCAGTTAATATAAATATCTGAAGGGAGGGAACAAAGAAGATGGAGCCAGGCTCTTCTCAGTGGTGTCCCAGAGTGGGGTGGACAAGAGTTAATGGGCACAATCTGATAACACGGGAGGCTCCCCCCGGACATCAGGCAACACTTATTGTGAGGATGACCAAGTACTGGTGCAGATTGCCCAATTCTGGGCAGTCTCCATCCTTGGAGATACTTGGAATCCACCTGGACGTAGTCCTGGACAACTGGCACTAGGTGGCGCTGCATGAGCAGGAGTGTTCGACCAGATGGGTTACTGATGCCCCTTCCAACCTCGACATTCTGTGAAAATTGAGACTTCATTTTGCCTCTTTATAACTCTCAATTAGTTTTCAAAGTTTTTACTTCACAGAATTTTGCAGAGTATTAATAAAAGGATGGTTGCCATGAATATTATTTAAGATGGGTTAAAAATAAACCTCAGTGGTTGGGAACAATGTCAAATTATTTTACTAGCTCTCCAAAAAGATTAAAATATTACTAATCTAAGCAGCAATGCCTAATGTACTGATGTTATGAGTCAGTTTAAATAGTGACAAAATAGGCTCTGTGCTAAACGCAAACCCTATCTATTTTTTTTATTTCTGTTGTCTGTGACAGCTAAATTTCTGGGAATGTGTCTACTACCACAGAAATGTCCCTTCAGAACAGGGATTTTATTTCTTAGAATTGTTTCAACATAGCTTGTGATAGAAATGAGGCCTAATGTGTATCAGATGTTCTACAGAATTTGCCTGGCCACTGTTCCTGGTAGCCTCTACCTGAGGAATGTCAAAGACAGCTGTCAAATGAGCTATAATTTCTGAATATTTTATTGAGGATGAAATCTAGAATTTGCATTTTTTTTTTGTGCCAAAAATCTGTATTTTTTATATATTTGTATGCATAGGAATTTGATGTTATGCACTGGTATCTTTGGTGTGGTTTTGGTTTTGTTTTCCCCTTAACAGTTGATCAAGAAACTAGTGCTTTTCATTCCAGGAGAGTAAAGTGTATGCAGGCCTTTCTAGCTGTAATGTACTTTGTTAAAAAGACATAAGTTTTCTACAGGCTTTATAATTTTCAGTAACCTGTAATCTAAACAATATTTTCTTCCAGCCTCCAGTAACAAAAAGCCTAGTGACTAATTGCAAACCTGTGACTGACAGAATTCGAAAGGCATACAAGGACAAAAACAAATACAGGTATGTTGTTACAGTCCTGTGCGAAGCCATGCTAGCTTTTGTGAAGAAATAAGAAGGGGTATAAATACATTCATGACCAAGGATTGTTTATGTATGTTAACAAATCTCAGCTCACTTTAGTTTAACATTAGAACTGAAGAAACATACTGATATCTACTTATGAATGTTTCATTGTGTGGAATATTTTTTTTTTAGTTTCTTACTTAGTAGACTAAATATTCCCATGCTAATTCTGTCAGCTTGGACCAGTTCCCAATTTTTGTTGTACAACAGTAAGCCAAATTATCTTTAGATGGCTGCATAAATTGACTATATGTAGTGAGTGAGGGCAATTAAAGTAGTGTAAAAAGGAGGAAAGAGCCTGCTCTGTTCCTGGAACTTGTAAATCTGCTTTATCCTTTCTTCTACTGAAGCTTAAAAAGAGAGAACTTCAGGAAAAGCATTTTAGGCCTAACTACCTTGTAATTTTCCTGTAAGGAGGAGGAATAACAGGTAGGAGTGACAGGTGTGAGGAGCGGCTGAGGGTGCTCAGCCTGGAGAAGAGGAGGCTGAGGGGAGACCTTATCGTTCTCTACAACTACCTGAAAGGAGGGTGCAGAGAGGTGGGGGTTGGTCTCTTCTCCCAAGTGATAAATGATATGGCAAGAGGAAGTGGCCTCAAGTTGTGCCAGGGAAGGTTTAGATTGGATTTTAGGAAAAATTTGTGCACAGAAAGGGTCATCAGGCAGTGGAACAGGCTTCTAGGGAAGTGGTTGGGTCACCACCCCTGGAGGTATTTAAAACATGTGGATGAGGTGCTTAGGGGCATGGTTTAGTGGTGATATGAGCAGTGCTAGGTTAACGGTTGGACTCAATGATCTTAATGGTCTTTTCCAACCCAAAAGATTCTGTGATTCTATGATCGTGACTGTGGGTTTGTTTGTATAATTGTATTTGCATAAATCTGCCTGAGATGCAGATTCTACCAGATCTTTCTTCTCTGAAACCTGCAAACCAACTGCACGCCAACGAGGCTGTTTGGCGTGGAGCTTATAGCCTGGTCTCCTGTCCATTGCCTCACCAGCAGCATTGGGCAGGGGAGAGTGGTGAGGAGTCTCTGAAGTGTGCAGTTGTAGCTACTCCTGGGGCAAAGTCAAATAAAACTGTAGGATGAAAGAAGGTTATTGATTAGGTGTATGTGGAAGGTTTTATTTAAATTTAAGGTCGTAGTTTTATATACCCTGCTGTAATTTTATGTAAGATTTTTCTGTCATTGTTGATTGGATAAGAACAACGTGTTTTCTCACATCAATTAGAGTTGTAAATTGCGGGAAGGTGAGGAGGGGGAGAAGAGCATAGTAAGTGTTATGTTTGCTTTCAGACTGCTACTCTTTTGCTGAAACTTGTAGTTTACATAATTTGTATTAGAATTCAGTTCTTCAGTTTATGGATGGTTACTAATAAATCTATAGGAAAGTGGTTCTGTGCTAGAGCATTAGCTGAAAAATGTGAGTATACTGATAGAAATCAAGTTATAAATTCTAATGAAGGTTGGACAGTCAGATCAGAAATTCTATTAAATATATTAAATTGATATTTATTGAATGTGAATTTGAGTTGTTCTACTAATGTACAATTTTTTATAACAATAAGGTTTGAAATCATGGGAGAAGAGGAAATTGCCTTCAAAATGATTCGCACAAATGTTTCTCATGTAGTTGGTCAGCTGGATGACATACGAAAAAATCCCAGGTATCCTGTTTCTTGATTTGTATGAAGCTTTGAGATGGTTTTAATTTTCTGCTTCAACTGTTCAAACTGTTTGTGTGTTGAAAAAAAAATATTGCAATGTATATTTATATTGTGTTACAGGGTAAGACCAATCTTAACCAAAAGTACTTCCATTTTTTTCTATTGAAGTGAAGCTAAGTGGCTTCTCTCTCTGTTGTGCTAGGGCTTTTCTGATTAATTTGTTACATTCTTAAATGTCCAAAACTTTTGAAAACTTATAAACTTCAGCTGGTTTTAAGGCTTTCATTTTGCTGTTGTTGAAAGCATACAGTTTATATTGCAGGCAATTTATTTTAAAGGAAGAGTGTTTTGATCTTCTTTATGTAGCAATTTAAAAATTAAACTTAGCCATGGATTATTTTGTTGCAAAATCAGTTTTGCATACCCATTATGCATTCATACTGTGTTACATTGCAAGAGTTAGTGATATTTTTTTAATATTTGGCAAGAAACAATCCAAAGCTGGAAGGAAATCCTCTGCTTCTCCACTCTGTGGTGGTGAAAGTTTTAGATACCCAAATGTGAGAGCAGGCTCTGTAGTGTTGAATTAGGCTCCTGAAATGACTGTGAGGTAAATGGGGAAAAAGAAATTAAATATATTTCACAGTCACCAGCTTGTAAAGCAAAGGACACTGGATTTGAGACTCTGCTTCACAGAAGCATTTAACTGTAGTCCTAATCTCATTGCATAAGACTGGGGTTCAGCAAGACATGGTGAGATAATTTAATAGCCAGCTGTCTTGGAAGTGAGACAGTGCCTCCACCTGACTCCTTCCTTCCTTCCTTCTCAGTTGCACACTTTTGTCTTGCACTTTGCTTCTGTCTTCAGAAAACTAGAGAGTTCTCTTCCAGTTTAATGAGTTTGGCCTCACAAATGTCAAAACAGAGTAAGGAGGAAGGTAGGACCAGGTACCTTGGGCCAGGGACACTGAAACCTCTTGCAGGTTTCTGCAAACTATTGGGTAATCTCAGTGGCCTGTGAAGCTGCACCATTATTTGCATTTGTAGATAAAGAGCAGATTTTCATTTGCCTCACACTGTACCACTTGCTAGGCCATTCATTCAGAAAGGGGAATACTGGTCTTGAGACATTTTGCAGCTAAAGGTGGTTTGTATCTTTTGTTCCTCCTTAACAGGAGTGTCTTCTGGCCCCATAACTTCTGCTTTCTAGTTCTCAGAAGACCTGGTTCAGCATACCCCTAAGTCATCCTGCTACCTCCCCTTCCTCCTCCATTTCCTTGTATCTGCTGGCCAGGACTTCTAGAAATGTAGGTGTGATTTCAAGCCTTCTGCTAGGTCCAAGGAGGGCACGTAACATGGGTTTCTCACCTTCAGTGTTCAAGTTTGTGCCTGTAATCACTGGCTGCTTATTTTGAAGGGTGGTTGCTGCTGTCAGATTTGATCCTGACACTGTGTTGGTTGTGGTACGAGTATGCCTGATGGATTGAGGCCTTCTAGCAACTTAAAATGGAGATGCCTATTCTGTGGAGTGATTGCATCCTTAGATAAGGATGTGTTTGAGTAAAGGTGTGTGGTCTGTCTCGGGAACCTCAGCAGGCAAGATGAGGCATGGGAGCTGATCTGTTTTGAATCTTCCCTCACTTTCAGATGATGCGCTGGCATGCTATTGTGGACTCAGCCTGAGATTCCATATATACATACCCTTTTGGTTTGGGTTGGTTTTTTTGTGTTTTTTTTTTTTTTTTCCTCTGATGGAACAATAGCGTATTGTAGTCCCAGATTGTAGGCTGGCTGGTGAAGTGAGGTTGAACCAGTGACTTGGGCTGTATTCCCGCGAAGCGTAGTGTGGTACTGTAGTCATACCTTGTTAGCAAGGGAGAGCTGGCATGGCTATGTAGGCATGTCATTTCCTACTCTTTGCGATACTTTCCCTGCACAGTTATACACAGTCTCTAAAAACAGATACTTGCTGCCTCTCTTGGGACGAACTAAAGGTATTGATCATGTGGTGATCTGCCCAAAATGTTTGTTTTGCATCCTTCAGGAAAAGTGAGCCTTAATCGTCAAGGCATTAATTCTGTAATACCCAAAGGAATGTCAGATTTGGTTTCTTTTGGATGGATTAAAACAGTCTTCCCCTTTGAAACAGGTTAATATCCTCATTGCTCTTGCTAACTGTGTGTTAGTTTCCTCTGTGTAATAGCCTCTCAGTCTGTAAACTGCATCTCTTTCAGATGAAGCTAAACAGGGATATATACTCTAGGAGGGTAGCTACTGCATTCCCAGGGCTAATGAGCTGCCAGTCCAAGGGACAAGGTCAGGGATAGTCCAGAGTGAGCTATATGCCTATAGTGTAGACATGTGGCGGTCATAACCAGCTGCTTTGCATAGTATTACTTGATAGCATAGACATAGCCTGCTTATCTTCGGAGAGATGTATTTTGTTCTTCTCGGATGTAGCAATTCGACTGTTTATCCCCTGCATGTAATTGTCTAGAGCAAGATTACCAATTATGCCAGATTCGGTACAGACTGAGGAAAAGCGGCCATGCCCTGCATAGGCAGATTCATGTGCTCTAGAGTTCTGCTTATTTCCAGCTTCATGCTGGAAGTCTGAACTTTGCTCTTTGAAAGAGCACACCATACTATAGAGAATACAGCTGACCAGAACTACTTATTTACAAAGGTTAGCAATTACAAGGCATATGTCACCAGATATGATTTCTCCCTCAGGGGAAAAGGTAAGGGTCTTGTATCTCACAATATAAATAAAGCACATAACCTTGCCCATATGTGGGAAAGGGAATTTTTGTTGTCGAGCACCAGGTCAGTGTGGCCAAGGGTACATAGCAGTCTAGCACACAAGCTGCTGCTTTAGTTGCAATAATTTGCAGTAACCTAGATAGTTGTGTGTGTTATACAAGAAATAACTGCAAGAGGCTTCGCTGGGAGCATGTGCTTATTCGGTCATAGTGATTCCCATATAAAATCTACCCAGGTGGAGGTTTGTATTTTGGTAGATTATACAACTTCAGCTTTGGGTCTGTGATCCAAGTCATGTTCTGCCCAGTTTATTTAGTGTTCTCAGTAACTCAAAGCCTGGGGACCAAGCTTTGCCTTCTCTTCTACAATCTTCTATAGTTTTTATGTTGACTTTCTCTGAAAAGTGCAGCAAAATTAATAATTTGGTATGTTTACCTCCTACAGTGGAGCTCATTTGGTTATTTAAGATACTTAGGATGATTTATTTAAAACTATACAAACCCTTGCCAAAATCTTAATGCTGGCCACCTGACCTGCTATCTGTATCCAGGAGGTGGGCTCTGGGATGATCATACCAGTGCCCATTAGATGGCAGCATTATATAGGTAGAAGAGAGAAGAATATGGCTTGTCTCAAGGGTTTTGACACACGGTGAGCCTTGGTGCTTTCAGAATTAAAATCAAGTTAATTTAAAATAATGCAACAATAAGGAAACCGATTACCGGTATAGAATACATCAATTCGGTTTTAAAAGTATACCATATCAATTTTGTTTAAAAGGATTCTGTTTGTGTTCTTGGTTTGCCAGTACCTTTGCCATATTATTAAAGGAAATAACTCTAACAAAGGCTTCTTGTTTTCTAGAAAATTTGTTTGCCTTAATGACAATATTGATCACAATCATAAGGATGCTCAGACAGTGAAAGCGGTGCTTAGGGATTTTTATGAGTCGATGTTTCCCATACCTTCCCAATTTGAACTGCCAAGAGAATATCGTAATCGTTTCCTTCACATGCATGAACTCCAAGAATGGTATGTTACACAGGTTCTCTTCAACTTATTGTAGTGCATGTCATTATAGAACATATTGCTACAAGTCATTTTTCCCCTAGTATTGTCATGAAGGAGTCAACAGTGAAACTAACGTGAAAATACTTGAATGGACTAAAATCTGTGGTTTGCAGGGATTGGGTGATCATAGTCATTAACATTTCATTGAGTGGCCCTAATCCACCTCAAAGAAAAATTGTTGGGTTTTTTATTTATTTAAAAGTAATTCAGGACTTTTGGCTTTTTAAAAATGTAAACCAACCCCACATTGTTTTGAATGCTTTTTGCGCAGGGACATTATCAACTGCTACATTTCTTATTAATGGATTCTTTTTTTAATCTGTCAGACAGCAGTAATCAGCTGGGTACTCATCAGAAAAGATACAGGTGTCTCATTCTTACATAATGCCTGAAAATTTTATGTGTGTTTACCTCTTGCCATTTTATAAATAATAACTTCAGAAATTGTGGTAGTTGATGTGAGATTACAAGCAAGAGGTTGGCAGGTTTGGTAACAAAAATGAATCAAGAAAACTAATTTTGTTGCTGATCAGCAAATTGAGAAATAGCTGTTAGTAAGGAAAGGGAAAATATGAGAGGATTGTAGGTGACAAGAATAGGTGAGGATTTGTAGTGCTACAAGCCCT
The DNA here is from genome assembly GCF_000690775.1 of Eurypyga helias. Taxonomy (NCBI): domain Eukaryota; kingdom Metazoa; phylum Chordata; class Aves; order Eurypygiformes; family Eurypygidae; genus Eurypyga; species Eurypyga helias. Next base: position 41,503 of record NW_010264838.1, read on the forward strand.
GCTGTAACGCAGCAGAGGGAGTCGGGGTCAAACCCATTTCAGCTAGCTGTAGAAATTTGGGCTGGAGCAGTAGGCATATTGTTGTCTCCTGTTTTGAGGACATCTATCAAGATTTTGGTAGTTTCAGAAGAACACTTTATTTTGGCTTGTTTGTAGCCAAAGCAGGTTTCTACCACAGTGGGTTAAAACATGCTGAAATGCTGGTGGAAATCTATGTTTATCAAAATGTTTTACAGAATCATAGGACAGTCCAGGTTGCAAGGGACCTCAAAAGGTCATACGGCCCAACATTTCATGGGAAACTCAATTTATGTGAGATTATCTAGCACCCTGTTCAGTCACATCTTGAAAACCTCCAGTGGTGGGACTCTACCACATCCCCGGGGAGGTTGTTCCAGTCAGGGATTGTTCTCACTGTACAAAAATTTTCTTACATCAAGGTGAAACCTCTCCCAGTCCAACTTGCATCTGTTGCCTCGTGTCCTCTCCATGTGGCTCTTTGTGAAGAAGAGCCTGTGTCCTTTTCTAGTCACTCTTTACTGGAAAAACCTTTCTTTGCCTGTTTCATGGAGACTTTCTGAAGTTTATGTATTTGCATTTATAATACATGAAGCTGTTTCTCTGTTTCTTTCTTTGTGCAGGAGGGCATATAGAGACAAGCTCAAATTCTGGACTCACTGTGTTCTAGTAACACTTATTGTATTTACAGTGATCTCATTTTTTGCTGAACAGGTAAATTTAATGTCTTATTATCAAATCCATAGCACTTAATAGATTGTTACGTATCTAACGTAAGATGGACTTTTAAAAATTGGTTTTGAAGAGTAGGTAGGATTTGTCCTTCATAAAGGAAGTAAAGATGTTACATGACTGATTTGGTTGCTTCAATTTTTAAGTCTTCTTGTTGAGATTCCCCGAAAAAGAGTCATATTGGGGGAAGCAGAGTGGTCTTCAGGCACCTTGTTACTGTCGAGTCTGTAATCAGCTAAATGTGGATGCTCACAATCAGTAATTGTTTTTGAAATTCTTGGTCTATTAACACACATACTAGTAAAAGTGCAAAGTAAGTTAACAGGAAGAAAATCTAAGTAATAGCAATACTCTAGTCCTGAAGAGAATCCTAAGGTAATTAGAGGCTTTACCTAGATCTCATCCCTACATAAATTGCAAAGACTTCTACTGAATTGAAAAGGTTTTGAATCTGACTTGAAGGAAAAAAACCCTCCACTTCTGAAAGCATAAAACTACTTTCTTGAACATGATTAATCCTGCTAAACTTAGAGGGAGTCAATGGAACAAATCATATGGGTAATTCTTTGCAGGTTGGGGCCTTAAGTAACCCTTTCCGTGGTCTGATGAAGAGGGTGTAATTCTTGAAAGGTTGGCTTTTGATTATTATTTTTTTCCCGCCTGTGACTTTTGCATGAATCTTTCCCTTGATTTTCAGTCTTTTGTATAAATTTGAAAATTTGCCCTCAATTAGTAACTTGGTTTTGGAAGGGGGTACTTAACTCAGTAGTACAGCTAGGTGTATAAACACTGTTAAGATGACAGCTTTGTGTTGATCTTCTAGAAACTGAAGGTAGCCTGGCATTATGTTAATACATAAATGAACTTTAAAACAATCAGAATATAGGCATACTGTACGTTTTGTTTTCTGCTTCTACTCTAGTTATTGACAAGTCCTGTGGAAATGTGCACACCTAATCAATGAATTCGAGTAAATAACTTCCTGTGCTGTGAAAAAAAAATCCAAGAAGAACAATATTAACTTAATTACTATAGATGGTACAGATTTTATTGTTTCAAGGATGAAAGTCTGACCATCTGTGCACCTCTAGCCCAGCAGAGAACTAAATATTGTATTTTTTCTCTCTCCTCAGCTAATTGCACTTAAACGAAAGATTTTTCCAAGAAGAAGGATCCAAAAGGAAGTTGGTCATGAACGAATCAAAGTGTAGAAGAGCTTTATTTTGGAGATCAGTCTACCTCAAGACGTGCTAAGCATTTAAAATCTGTCTCATAAGTGTCTTTTATGGTTTAGCATTTAACTACATTGATATGAAGAAAAAAAAAATCATGCATCTCCAGTTAGAATCTCCGCAGTACTCTCCATGATATACAAGCTGCTGGAGCTGCAACAATGCAGGACAACAACAACAAAAATGCGGAAACCCTGTGCATAGGCAGTTTCCAACAGATCTTACTTTTACAGCTGTTAGTTCATGGCCATGTTATCCTTTTTTATAAAAAGGGTTACCTAAAGAAATGTAGCTGCATTTATTGCAGTGGATGTTGCCAACTAGATAAAATGTTGGAAGGCAGAGTTGTTTGGGATCAGCTTAACAGGTCCTTGATCTTGCATTCCAAAACATTTTGCAGATATCTGTCGTTGCTGCTTTTTTTTTTTTTTTTTAGCCCTACGGGAAAATTGAGAATTGTGTAACCTGTCATTTAGATTTAGTATACATTTATTGATGTTGACATTTGTTAAAGCACAGTGACAATTCATCCCCCTATTTGTATTATTTAATTGGGAAGAAATGTATGCTAATAAAAATACATAGTAAAAGAACTACTAATGGTTATTTGAAAGATACTTTATATGTAGTGTATTGTATTCCAAAGAATACAATGGTGTTATATCTTGATTACAAGAAAAGGGTTGTAATCAAATGAAAATTATGAAGGTATAGTATTTTACAAGCATTGTAAATATATAAGCAAAAGTGCCTCTCTCGATGAATGGGTTACAAACTGGTTTAATGTAGCAGTGTATGGAAGCAGTGTTTTGCTTCAGAAAACATGGTTTTTACTGACATTTGAAGCTTTGGTGTTTTGAAATTTAACAGGGTTTGGCCCTGTATTTTGCTGAGACATCAGAACAGTGTTTTTATGTGGGAAAGGATACTGAAGCTTTTCAAACAGGTTTTGGATGGTGTATCTTCAGTTAACTGTATTAGCAGTATTCAAAAAAGCATTAATTTTTGTAATCATCTGATGTACGATATGTGTCTGTACTGTAAGATACTTGGTTTGCTTTGAAATTAACTAAAATGTGATAAACGTTTTGTCTGTTTCTGTTCTGAAGTAAACCACAACTCACCCATTTTGATAAGGATTCATATTAATGGCTAATTTATGTTAAAAGGTGGTATTTTTCCCTTAAGCTTGTGACAGTAATGTTTTGCAGACTTTTTGTTGTCTGAATGAGGAATTAAAGTAGTTTCTATTTAAAAACTACAGAAAAAGGATAAAGCGAGGTGAGGGTTAAACTAGTTTAATGCTGAATGAGCGGGATGTGCACCTCCGTAGGTCGTACTGCGCATGCGCCCCTCCTCTTTGAGGTCTCTTCCCGCCTTTTTCTCGGGGGCGGGAGTTAGCGAGGTGGGACCGCGTCCTCTTATCCCTGTCTGTCGCTTTCCTGGGAAAGGCGGGGGAGGGGGGCGCGGACGGGGACGTGGGGGCTGCTGCGGGAGGCTGTGTTGCGACTGGGAGTGAGGGCTTCGGGACAGAGCGAAGCGGCGTTCCCTGTCTCCGGCGGGGGGCGTGAGGCGCTCTCTCCCTGCGGAGAGGCGGCTGTGGTGGTGGTGGGTGCCACACTGCCGTGGGAGGGGAGAAGAGAGAGCATCGCAGGGTGGAGGGAGAGGGATGAACGGTGGTTGGGCGGGAGTGGAGAACAGGGTTAGCACACCTCAGTGACCCTCAGCCTTCGACACCCCAGTGGTTTCCCCCTGAAAACCTGTTGCGGTGGTGGTGGGGTGCAGGCCTAAGTCTGCCTTGCTGCCCTGTGGTAGAAATAGCTGAGCCCCCACGGTGAAAAGCCCCGCAAAGGAGATTCACACAAATACTGGTTTATTTCAGGTCTTTTTGAGCAGGGTGAAGAGCGGAGATCGTTGTTAAATACACACCTGTGGAAGATACTAAAGCAGGTAGTTACATAGGATGAGGGGAGGCTCTGTGGGGCCGTGAGGTGGCAAGATTGGTTTTGCAGTGTCTGGAGGGACTAGGGAGTTCTGCTTTGTATACTGACTTCCAGTGCACAGACAGGTGCCTGTATGCTACCTAAAATACATGTAAATACCTGTTCATGCTTGACGTGAAAACTCTGAAGTGCCTTGTTTGGCAGCACAGAGACATGCACAGCCAGGTTCCGTAACATTACTTTCCTCCTGAAGTCAACAGCCATTGTAGTTGAAAAACATAATGAACCTGGAAAATTTTCTCACATCTGAGGATAATTTTAATGCAAGAGCGTTCGATTTTCCAATAAGTAATTTAAAGAGAGCTTTTTTTAAAAAAATCAACTTGTCTATAAATCTTTATGCTGTATAGAGGAGCATCAACCACAGAAAAAGCTGGGTATTAAAAAGCAGTGTTCCTTTCTTAGTAGCTTAGTGTGATCAGTTATATATCCATGTAATATGTGGTAAAAAAACCCCACATATTTTCAAGCTATGGATGACTAATTGAACAGAAATGGGAAACAGGTGTGTGACACAGCTGTTAAGGTGGGGGGACTTCACAGTCCTGGAAATTCAAAAGCTCGTTACTGGAGTTCTCAGTTTCAGTGCGTGAACTTAATTTTCAGATCACTCTCTGTTCAGTTTGGAAAAACAGGTTGAGCTGGTGGGTTTTATTGTTGGTTTTTGTTGGTGGCTTGGTTTTGTTTTGGGTTGGTTGGTTGGTTTGTTTTGGTTTTGTTTCCCCCTCCCTCCCCCCTGTATTCTTTCCATCTTACAAGTAATCCTGCTATTTTTTTAAGGACTTTTTTTAAAGTATGTGTCGTGTGACACTTGAGATGCTTCGTATCTCTTGATATCAAAGATAACGAGAAGAAATGTTTCAGCAAGGAGACTCAGTAGCTTGCTGTTTCCTGTTGTACTTATACATTATTTCTGTTATTGATAAAGTGCTAAGGAAAAAATGGTTCTGTCATTCACACATTTAATAATTGCAATTATGCTCTTATCCTTCTAAATAGATATTTTACTCCTTAAATACACAAATATAGAAAAATTTGTATTACTAATGATTTGTTTTTTAAGAGGGCAGTATATTTGTACAACATCTACAAATAGAGAAACTGCGTTAGTTACATTACAGAATGCAGAGGCATAGTTGCTAAAAATTATTTAAATTATCTTTAATTCAGAAAGTTTCCCAGGATTTTTTGAAGTGGCACATGTGTGTATATTGGTCTGTCTAGTGTGGGATGGCTTGTAGAATCAGATTGTTCTTTACAGTTTATCGTTTCTGTATTCTGTAAGATAGAATATTGGCATAGCTTTTTGGGAATGCGTTACTGGATATGACAAAATATGTAATAAACATAATGGAAGCCAAACAGGCAAGCACCTTAAGAAAGTGAATAATTAATTCCTTGGCTTTCAGCAGAATTATGTTCCTACTGGCCCAGGTATTTTTTTTGACCCTGTTTTTAGTACACCACTGGTGGGTAATCCTGTGGATTCACTCAAAAGTGAAACAGTTTGACTGCTTGAATATCCTAACAGATAGAGACTGTTGCAGGGGTGTCCATAACAGGTCAAAGTACACATGAATACATTTATCTTCAGAATATCGTGGGGAAAGGTTATGTAACAAATGCAATGTACGTTTCAGTAGGAAGAAAATCTCTATGGCACCATCGGGAAGAAAGCATGGAGGAAAAGCTGGTAAACCAGCCCAGGAAGATCATCCTATACCTGCCTATGACTTTGAGGAGGAAAGGAAAGAGCTCAGTGGATCCGAGGAAGATATTAGAGAAGGTGCTTATGTGATTTGGTTTCTTTTATTTTAAAGTGAGGTGTATAATACTTCTGACTATGAATAGAAGTGAAGACACTTCCATGTTAGCGAGTGTCTGAGTAAGCATGGTTCATAGTGTTTGTCACAGCTAGCCTCCCATTGCACAATTTTGATTGGCAAGAGAACACAGTAGAATAGCTCTGTATAATGCAGTCATGTATTACAATTATAGATGGAGTCTTTAATAGAGTAGGATTTTGTTGGATGATTTTATTACCTTATTCTAATGCTGCTGTACCTTTCCAGCACATGGCTGCATGTAATACTGTGAGATCAGGATAGATGAGAAGAGCTCTGCTTTCTTGTGTGGAGTGCTGAGTCGGGTAGGGTGGTTAGAGCCTTAATGCTGGCAGGGTTAGGAGTACTTCATGATGAATCTGAACCAAAGAAAAGAAGGGAAGAAGCAGAGAAAGCTGAGGAAAAGAGAGAAGTCAACTAAGAGATTCTTGTTTAATCTTGAGGGAGAGTCATAAAAAAATGGACTTTGCTTAAACATGCAGTTCTCATTCATCGCGATTGGTTTTTTTGTAAAGTTTAATGTAACTATTTCTGGATTTTTGTCTTTCAGCAGTTATTTCTGGGCTTGTTTCTCTTAATTTCTCTCCTTCATTTGTTCAGGCTAAATACCCCTCCCCACCCTTGTTAATAGAAATCTGACAGCCAAGGCTTTTTTTTTTTTTTTTGGTGAGAATATATATACCTATTTGTGATTTTGCTGTTTTAAAGGTCAGAGTACACAATTTATTTTACAGTAAAATGAAATTCTTAGAGGTGAGGCTTTCTGATGGTTGTTATATTGTGAGTAATTGTATAGTAGTGCACAGAGAAGCTAAAGCTGGTTGAGACCAGTCTAGAGGAACTCAAGCCAGCTCTAGTCTAGCCTTGCAGAGTAACTCACCACCATCTGCCAGCTCCAGATTCAGAGTTTTAGGAGCCGCATGTGTTATCAATGGGAAATGAAACCTGTGAAACATGTTCAGAGAAGTGGCATTACAGAACAGTAATTACACTTTCTAATAATTCGAATCACCTCCACAAGATTTTTGTAAATCTTTTTGAAATTTCTATTAAGGTGAAACACCGGTAATGGACAAGCATGGAAAGAAAAGGTCTTTAGTGAATACTCACGTGGTTCCAGATGATGTGGGGTAAGGTTAGATTTTTTTTTTTCGTCCCGCCCAAAATAAGCAAGTCTTGAATAGGTACTGCTTTCAGTTACTCATTATGCTTGTTTTGCTTGGGTTGGGTTTTTTTTAGTATTTGATTCAAAAATCAGGTGACAGGTAATAGTTGTAGGTAAAAAGAAAAAAGGTAACATTGAAAAAAGTAATTCTGCAGTTTCCTTGTAGATACTTTTGAACATCCATAAAAAATAGATATATTTGTGTGAATTCTTAAAATTGTTTCTTTCAAAAGATGATTTAAGTTTTATCCTAAATTGTTGATGTTTTCATTAATTTTTTTCCCCTCTGATCTTAGTTGCTTGAAGATACTAACAGTACTTTAAAAGATCCAACTCTTGCATGAAAACTAAATTCTTTTTACAAATCTTATGAAACTCAGTATTTATGGAAAATGTAAATGTAATAAAAAAAGTGTATGTTGACATAGCTTTTAGCAAGATTTCAGCTGTTGCCTTGAAAACACTTCCCCTCCCGCCCCCTTTTTTTTTTTTAACGCTTCGAAAAAGAAAGTGTATCTTGTGGAGAAGGTGATCTAAAGCAAGATAAACACTTTCTTTACCCATCATGTCTCTTTTTGGACTTGTCAGCTGTTGTATCACTGCCGTACACACTGGTAAAAGCGTTGTAAAAGCAACCCTGTTCTCATTTGGATTTTTCTTACTGAGTCATGTAAACTGTGAAGGACTTGTTTTCATTTGATGTTCCAAATACCTTCTGTTTTCTTTTTGTGTAAGGAATGATCAATTTTATCTACTGACCTTACTCAGGACCCTTTAAATGCCTCATATACAGCCTTTTTGCTGGGGAATAAGTTAATAGATACTAGTAAATTTTTAAAAACACGGCAAATCAGTCTAAAAGGGAGATCTCTTGAAGAAGGAGAAAAGGAGTGTAATTTTTTTTATCTTGTAGAACAGTAGCAGCTCTGTCACTGCTTACAAGTAAAAGGCACATGAATAAAATTAGTTTTAAGTATATACAACAGGTCTTATTCTAAAGTCAGAAAATGGGCAAATAAAAATTTTGAGCACTATTTTGTAGGGGTGAAGTACAGAATATGCTGGAAAGATTTGGAGGTAAGTTTACTTACATTATAATAAATTATAAAACAATTCATTTTTAAGTTGCAGCATTGACAGTGATTCCTTACCATAAAATAACTTTCAAGATTTACATTAAATGACCAGTCTTTGTCAATTTTCAGAAAAACGTTATATCTGAGTAAAAAGAAAGAAGAAAATGGAATAACTGCATAAAAAGTGAGATGTATTAGTATAGGTAATGACAAAGGAAAAAGGGAAAGATGCATGAGTGCTTTTGATTATCAATTCCAATTTTAAGATGAGGTGTAAGCAGTAGTCATAGTGGAGAGAAAAGGGACAAAGTGAGTTAGCTTTTCTTAATTTTTTGTTACACTGAGGTAGAAGAGACTGGGAATGGCAAGACTTGAGTGAGAAATTAAGGGCATGTAAATATTAATATAAGCAGTTACATAGAACAAATCTTTCTAGACAAGGTATTTTGGAAGTATAATTGTTGTTGCAATACAGAACAAACTAGAGTAGCCTGTACTCTGCACAAAGATGTGAGATCAGGGAATTAGTAGAAAAGAGAATTTCAGCAGCCAGGAAGAAGAATACAATGCTTCTAGAAGAGCTAGAAAGAGCTTTCCTTCTCTAGGAGGAAGGTAAGTAAAGCCAGTCATCTAGTGATGAGAGATTTATGTGTATCACCTAGCTGGGTTTAGTTTAGTCGTAACCAGTTTCTGAGATAGCTTTGCTATTTCCACTGAATTCTACATAGCTAGAGAGAAAAATCACATTTAACGTGAAGTTTTAGGGTTAGGGTTATTGCAGATCTAGCAGTCTAGGTAGGAGGAGGATTTCAGAGTCAAAAAGCTAGGATTGCTTGTTATGGAAGACTCAAAAATAGGCTAGAAGAAAGGAAATGAACGGATGAGAGAGAGGATGCTGTCTGCAGGAGCAGATGTCTCAGAGAGAGGTTTACAGATGTTTCCTGAAACCTACAGTGAGAAGGAAAAGGAATTGCTGTATTAACCTTAAGCTGGGACTTGTTAGATCTCCAAATGTAAATTAAACAAACATACTCACTTATATTAACTTGAATATATTTTAAAAAGTAAGAAGTCTCTCAAGTATGAAATAGTTTGTCGTTCAGTCATTCTGCATGTTCACAGTGATAGTAATCACATATGACCTTTAATTTATTTCTGAAATTTAAGTAATTTGAATATTACTTTGAAACGTGTGTGGTTTAAATAGTGTCAGCCTAACTCCATTCCTTGAAGGTCTAGAAACTCTGAGCTGGCACTGCAGTCATGCAGCTGAAATAATAAGGATTTTGATGGTGTGACTGCAACCTCATTAGATATTACAGAAAAGAGCAAGATGTCTGTGCTCAGTCAGGTTTGTGCAAGGTATGAATCGAGAATGCACAAACACTGAGGTGTCCAAATACAGCGTTTGAGGATGTGCAGTGCAATCTGATTGCACAGTGCTGTGAGCTTTTCAAGCATATATGTGTGCTTACTGTATGGATGTTATGTTAGGAGTACATGTTGGACCCTAACAATCAGTGCGGGCAACGCACGATGACAGCATGTAAGGAACTGATTTAAATGTACATAACAGAAGCGCTGCAGCTACCCTGACTTCAAACTGCTTGATGTTTTCCCTCCACTGTGTGTCTGCTCAGAGCCAGTTGGACACTGTACCCACTACTGTCCAGCCTGGAATGAAAGAAGCTAAAGCTGAGTCACATCACAGTGGGTCCTACTTGGTCTGCCCCCTGAGAGAGGTGGGACTTGAAGCAGATCCTGGAGTAGTTAGTGGGGCTGGGCAGTGAGTAGCTGCAACTCCAGAGGCTGGGTGTTGGTTAGGGTGTGTGGGGGCCTTCGGGAAGCAGCACTCACACCAGGGCCAACTGGGGTGTACGGACACTCAACACAGCAGCCAGGAGTCCAGCTCACATTAGCTTCTTTCCACTACAACACACCTTGTTCACTTCTCCAAAGCGTAACTCATCAGCGTTTTTAATAATAGGCACAAGGTATCTTGGTATGCTTAATTTCTGAATGTTCTTTGATTTTTAGCTGATATTAACAAGGCGCTCTTAGCTAAGAGGAAAAGATTAGAAATGTATACGAAAGCCTCACTCAAAACCAGTAACCAGAAGATTGAGCATGTTTGGAAAACGCAGCAGGAGCAAAGGTAACATCTACCCTTGTTTTTCAAACCTGTGAAATCAAATTCCCTTTTCTGTCACAGCATGAATACTTGATCCTTCTTGCAGTTAAACACCAAGTAGTGTATCTCCTTATTAAATACCAGCTCAGGTCCTGCCTTTCTACTGCCTCCGGCTGTGTCCACCTGGTTAAACTGATAGTTATGGTTTAGCCTAGTGCTTTCTCTTCTGAATGGAGAAACTCAGGATTTGGAATTTTGAGGACAAGGTACCTTATAGAACTGGTTTTACTTGTTTGTCTTTGAAAACACTGTTCTTATTTTTTCCACTTCAGTTGGAATTTTCTGTTTTTACTTGAAAACTGAAAAATATTCAATAAATTTTTTGTACCATTCTGGGTAAGAAAGAAAATAATTTTCATTTGCACACTGTAAATAACTTTCCCCCTACATACCTCTTTCCTCTTAAGGCATGTTTAATTACTACATCTCATGCTACAGGTAGAGCAAAGTAGAAAATGAGACAGCTAAAAACTGAATGTCAGCAATACTTGGAACTGTCTTGGTGTTTTTACATATATATTTGAAACTTGTACTGACAAAATATGTCTGCATAGAGAAACTACAGCATAATGAACTAACGGAAGAGGTAGTCGGTTTTTCATTATAAACCCCTTGTGTTAAAGCCAAGATCTGTAATTTGGTTAGAAAAAAATAGTATATCTCAGAAAACCTGATTCTATTAGAAAGAAAAGTTGTAATTTTTTTTTAACCTCAGCTGTGTACGAGTGCTGTCTCGTCGTCTCCTCCTGTATATAATCCACATTCACTCAGCAGGTATGCGTGTACATATGTGTGTTCAGTTTTTCAAAACATACCGTATTTAGTTAGGGCCAGATGTCCAAACAGCCTGTTTCTTTTACCTGTGCCAGCTCCTTTTATTCTACTTCATGTGTGTGTTGAACCTTGGATTTCCTTGTAGTTCTTCACAGCATTTGTCATACAGCTAGTGTCTGTCTGTTTATAGGCAGAAGCTCAATCATGAGTTCTCCCAACAGTTCCTGACTTTATTTCAGCAATGGGATGTAGATGTGCAGAAAGCAGAGGAGCAGGAAGAAAAACTAGTGGTGGGTTTCCAGCATGACGTGAGTTTCAGTGTATTTTCACAAGGAGGGAATATTGTTCTTTAGATACTCAAGAAATGTAAAAACATTTTATGTGAACAAACATATGATTGTTTGCCTCTTGATTAAAACAATTCATTCAAGTTTGGTGGTTCTCAAACTGAAAATTTTGATGTATTTGGATATATTTTACAGTGAAGAAGGGTGCGCTTATCAACTTTATGGCAAGTTATAAATGGCAATGAGTGATGCTCTAGGCCAGCATACGGCTGGAGAAAAGCCAAGACCATTTATGAAGAAAGACGTGTACTCTTTCTGTGCATCCATAGTCTGGGTTCAGGGAACAAAGGAGTCAAGGAAAATAGTCGTCTTCTAGCATGCATTGCTTTAAAATACACCTGTATATAGTTAATGTATGAGGGTTTGATCACTGGAGAGGACAGGAGCTATAAAATGGAATGCAATCACATCATGTCGCAGTAATTGTATTCCCAACACATTTGTCAGTTTTGCCTTTCTCTAGGCAGCACGCTCCCCTGAGATATCCTCAAGAACTGCGTTGGGATAGCAATCCTTGTGAGATCTCATAGGGATGATGCAGGTTGGAAGGGACCTCAGGAGGTGGCTCCAGGCTTAATCCAGCCGTCAGTCTTTCTATCATTAATAAGCAGAAGGATAACTCCCCAGGCGGGCACCTACATTGCACGGCCCAGATTTCCACTGAAGGCAGAATTTCCCATCCTGATAAATGACATTAGAGTTGCTGTCCAAGCACTTTTAGTTGAGTAATGCGATTATTTTTGTTCTCTTCCTTCTGCTTCAGAATATGTTTCGTCAGCAACAAAAAGTTTTTCAACAGGCAAGAATAGTTCAAAGTCAGAGACTGAAAACCATTAAGCAACTCTATGAACAATTCTTAAAGGTACAGTAAACTTTCTTCTTAGAAGGCAGCTGATCCTTATCACTTAAGAAAACTGGATTAATTCAGCCTTTATGAAATAGAGATTTAAAGTTCTTCTCATGAAAATGTCTTGTGTGAATATTCATATTAGTATCTTTCCTTATTTGTTAAGAACATGGCTAGTCCTCTCTACATGCATACACAGTGTATCTGTTGAATGAACTATTTAGATAAATGTGGTCTCACAGGGATCTGGTTGGCTCATCTGCTTCAAATATTTAACCATGAGCCTCCAAGCATACTTTGTACCAGTTTAAAGGTTATATAGGTCAGTTAAATCTTTGGGATTTTGTCTTAATTATTCCCTTCGATTTTTTTGCCTGTATTTAAAATAGTGAAACTTTACAAGCTGTTAAATATACATCTTGGGCTGTGATTTACTGCTTTTATTAGTACTGGCAGGTGCATCCCCCATAATGAGAATTAGACACCAATTTTTTTTCTGTCATTAAACTTTCTAGCTATTGCTGTTTCATGTAAGGAAAGTGACCCTTAAAGAAAACCAATTGTAATTCCCTCAAAATTGCCCAGTTAGAACTCCCCTCATCTCCCCCTAAGCAACATTCATGAGAAAGGGCTTTCCTTTCTGTCACGTGGTATTCAAGGTAAGCATTCACTAAAATGTCAGAAGGAAGAATCTGATGGAAACAATGATTTATGGTGAAAACAGGCCCAGCTGGATGGTTACACAATCAGTCCCGTTTAACTTTCCTGTTGCTTTACGCATAATTTTTGTATTTGCTGGGAGTCCCTACAAACACCTTGTTTTGGATAGTGCCTGTAACATATTTTGAATACAATTCATATTCATCAACTGTGGTGTGTTTTGATTTTTTTTTTTTAACAAAGTAGCTAACATACGAGACAGCAAAAAAAAGCTTGAGTACAACTACACAAAAAATTGACTTTCTGGTAAAAAAAAAAAAAACTTTTCCCTGTTATTTTACTCTAAGAACAAAACACACTGTTCCCAGAATTTCCTTCCCCCACTGTTTTTCTAAGTAAGGTATTAGAAATCTAAACTGCAAGAAAGATGGAAGTACCCTGAATGATAGGTTTGTAACGAATGCAGAGGCATGGTAGCATGGAGAGGCGGAAGTGTTGAGGTTGGAAGGGGCCCTGGAGGCTGGCTGGTCTGGCCAGCAGGGAGTATGGCAGGGCTACCTACGGTGAGGTGCCAGGGACTTACATCCAGGTGCCTTTTGAGTTTCCCCATCAATGGGACTCCACAGCCTCTCTGGGCAGCCTGTTCCAGTGCTTGGTCACCCTCGCAGTAAAAATGTGTTTCCTGATGTTGTGTTTCTCTTTGTGCCCATTGCCTCTGCCCCTGTCACTGGGGACCCCAAGAGCCTGGCTCCATCTTCTTTGCACCCACCCTTGAGGTATTTAAGTGAGGTGAGAATCCCCCAAGCCTTCCCTAGGCTAAACAGTCCCAACTCTCTCAGGCTTTCCTCCTAAGGGAAACGCTCCTGTCCCTCAGTCATTTCCTGGCCCTTTGTTGGCCTCTATCCAGTATGTCCATGTCTCTCTTGTACTGACAAGTCTGGAACTGGAACACTCCAGGTGTGGTCTCTCCAGTTCTGAGTGGAAAGATCATCTCCCTCCACCTGCTGCAGCACTTCTCCTAATGCAGCCTAGAAGACCGCTGGCTGCCTTTGCTGCAAGGCACTATGTTAGCTCATGAATTGGGCTTGTTCAGCCTGGAGAAGAGGAGGCTCCGAGGAGACCTCATTGCAGCTTTCCAGTATCTGAAGGGGGCCTACAAGGGTGCTGGGAGAGGACTTTTTACAAGAGCCTGTAGTTATAGGACAAGGGGGGATGGGTATAAATTGAAATCAGGGAGGTTTAGATTAGATGTCAGGAAGAAATTCTTCACAGAGAGGGTAGTGAGGCACTGGAACAGGTTGCCCAGAGATGTTGTGGATGCCCCATCCCTGGATGTCTTCAAGGCCAGGCCGGATGTGGCTTTGAGCAACCTGGTCTAGTGCAAGGTGTCCCTGTCCATGGCAGGGGGGTTGGAACTAGATGCTCTTTAAGGTCCCTTCCAACCCAAACCATTCTATGATTCTATGTGCACCTTGGGGCCCACCAGGACCCCCAGGTCCTTTTCTGACAAGCTGCTTTCCAGCTGTGTGGCCCCCAGTATATACTGTTACATGGGGCAGATTCAAGTCTAAAAACCTTATTTTTTGTTAGAGTCATTTCCTAACTGGTCTCTTTTTGAAATTTCAGTTAATTATGATGTGTTGGGGTTTGTTTAAGTCTGGTAGCTTCAAAAAATAAACCTGAAATAGAGCAGCGCTTAGTTTACAATCGTCAAAATTTACAGAGGATGTTACAAAAGCATTAATAAATAACTGTTCCAAAATGTCAAGCATGTCTTCTTCAAAGATATATGAACAGAAGGTTAAGCATTACTTTGAGTTTTCTTCTTAAGCAAGAGCAAAAGGTAGAAATCAAGCCTCAAATAAGCTTAACTAAATAGAGGTCACGAAAAATCCAAGTACCCACCTACAAGAGAGTTAGACATAATTGTATGTACAAAAGGGAAAACAGACAGCGAGCTGTACTTGGCTTATGTGGGGAGAAGTGTGCGAAGAGAAGGAAATTTAATGGCTTTTATAGTCTTCAAGAAGTCTCCAAGGTTGTCATAATGTCAAGTCCCTGTCATTCCTGACAGGTTTATATTTCATCTTCTCTTGTAGAACTATGTTCGTTGAAATGCAGGGTAACTACCTGAGACCTCACAGATGCTGAGTGGAGGGGACCGTGTCCTTCACAGGGTCTACATTGTTTTACAGGGTCCATACCGTCCATAAGCAGGAAGGAGTACTAAGTCCCTTATGATCTCTCTGTCAAGTCTGTGACAAAACTCATCAATTATCAGTGACCACTGCTACTGTAAAAATGAAATTGTAGTCTGTCTGTTTGGTTGGTTTAAATTAACCCTTTGATGCTGAGCAGTTCTGAATTAAGATTATGCTTAACTTCAGAGCATGGAAGAGCTGGAAAAGAACAATGAAAACCTTCTAGCTGGCGCACAAAGTGAGCTTCGCAAAGAAATGGCTATGTTGCAGAAGAAAATTATGATGGACACCGTAAGTATCAGCTCTGTGAAGTCAGTTAAATGCAAAAATAGGACATGCTCTAAAAAAAGTCATTTTACATTCATTTAATTAGCTCAAAGGAATCATTTTGATACAGTGTTTGTTCAGTATTATCTCCTTTCCTTGTAACAGCAACAGCAGGAGATGGCAACTGTTCGCAAGTCTCTTCAGTCCATGTTATTCTGATGGCTCAATGGAGAAACAACTTGTACCTAAGTAACATGATACAAGTATAGGCATTAGCCATAGCCATAGTATGTTAAGATCTAAATGTTTTAAAGTTCCTATGAAATGCTTTCATGGATTGCTCTAATCTTGTTTGCTATGTTGTACGAATGTACATTAGTAAATCTATTACTTGGCGGGGGGGGAGCAGGAAGAGTATGGACCCCAAATCATTTACTGTCTACACAATTAATCTTTAACTACTTAATACTCACTTTCATTAGCATGGAACTGTTTAAACTGTTTCACTTTTTACAATGCCAAATTGTAACAATGGGCAGAATTAATGAAAAATGTATTACCTAGATTTTACATAACTTTACGCCTTTAGGTCCACTGTGCACCCAGAAGCAGTTTTCACAAGCTGCAAACTTGTGAGATTTTCATAGTTTCAACACTTAGTCTGCTGACGTACCAGCAGTTACAAAAGTTCAAAGTATGACATGGCTCATGTAAGACTGTTTAATGTTGTGTATTATGGTAAATTAAAGTAAATTTTATTAACTCTTTTGCTATGCACTGTAGTATCTTTGTACTAAAAAAAGATATATGAACTACTGTAATTTTGTCCCAAAAGCAGGTTTCTTCACTGGAATGATAAGCTGAGTATCACAGCTTTATACGACATCTGCTCAAGTAAGCATAATTAAACATTATGCATTTTGGGGAACATAGTTCTTGTAGAAACACTGCTAGAAGTAATCTAGCTCATTTATTTAGTACAAGTTATTACAAGCTTTTGAGATGGAATATTACTTCTTGCAATTCCGAATGACTAGCAATTTAGGGAGGCCTAGGTTTTAAGGATAAAGCATTTATCTTTCATGTATCTCATTACAGTAAATCAGTATAAATTCAACAATCGGCTTAGCTTGCATGCAGTTTGTTTTACAGAAAACCATTATGCCTGAATATCCAGTTTTACAAATTAGGTAGTTCCTAATATATTTTGTGCTTAGATTTAGTACAACAGATCAACTAAAAACCATCCACACACCCACAAATGTGATGTTTTCATAACAGTGTATTTCAAAACCAGTCCAAACAGATTCTTCTCTTCAGCTTACTAGTATTCTGAGCTCAGAATCAAGCAATTTGACGATGGTTCTCCAGTTCTGAGAGCCAGATTAGGGTCAGCTAATTCACAGAAACTTCAGCTGATAGGTTGCAACTGGAGTTGAACAAGCAACCCCTAGGGAGCTCATTTTGTTCTGCATCGGCTATGACTCCAGGAAGGAGCAAGCACAGAAGGTACGTTGCTAGAATGAGGCACGTGGGCCCCTGGTGGGTGACAGGGAACTATGCTCATCATCGGGTAACTGCTGCTGAGTCTCAACCCTCTGAGGATGATAAGATGATGCTATAACAGTTAACAACAGCTTAGCAGTTTTTGCTTCCTATCTTCAGTTCTTGGTTATTTGTTAGTATTGCCTCATGTTTCTGGTTTTGTGACCAATTTCTGCATTAGTTTCCTATCATCCACATACCCCAATCATGTACTTTTAAAAGTACTTCTACCTACTAGTATGTGACACATTTTTGAGCATACCGAGGAACCAAACCTTCTCACTCTAACAAAACCTGCCTCTGTCTTTCCATCAGGTGGTTAATTTGTTTACAGTATTCAGGCAAACTGAAATGGTCTTCACCATCTTCTATTTGCCCATGCCCTGGGTCCAGGCCAAGTTCATGTGTAGATGCTGTGTCTTTTCCAGCCTCCAACAGGAGGGGTAGGGTTCATTTGGAATTGCTATTAGTCACTTAGAGTGCTGGTCCTTTGGCAGCAACTGTTAAGTTATCCCTCATGTGTATTAGTATATCCTTCTTAAGCAGGAGTGTGGTCAATGGCATTTTATCCCCCCCAGATTTAGCAGACAACACACCGCATAACTTCCTTGAGCACCTCAGGAAGTCTTTTTGCATTAATGTACAGCTGGGAAGCTGCAGTGGCCATTTTTAAAACAAACCATAGCATTCTTTATTGTACAGTTCAGGAAGGACTTTATAAATTCACAGCTCAGCTACACATCAGCAACTGAAATCGGTAGCAGACACTTACATTCAACAGCTTTTTACAAAATCCATACTCGATTAGTACCTCTTTAAAGGAGCTCAAGCTTACAGGGTCTGTGTACAAGTCATGATTTGCTCGCAGAGAGGATTCAGCTTTTCTTTGATGTTCCTAGCTGCTGTCGTCACTACTGTCAGCTGCCGCCTTTAGGAAAAGCCCCACTGGCTAACAGTGGGCCTGACTTTCTGTTTTGGGGAGTTTTACCACACATTAGGGTTTAGTTCTGTGCAGTTTTGTCTGGATGAAGTACAGTGGTAGTTACAAGACAAATCAGACAGACTGTAAGGCAGATGAACACAAGGAGGGCAAACATACTTCATTACATATGAGTGGGTTGCATTGTCACAAACCGTCACAGTCATTGTGAACTTTGTCACAGTGAACTTTGTCATTCACTTGTAGCTTCACAGATACAAGTTAGGTAAAGTTAGTGTCCTCAAAGTATGCAACTACCTCTAGTCTGGATAATGATGGAGAACAATGAGGCAAACCTTGTTATGACCACAAAACCAAAAACTAGCCTTGGAAGAAAATGCAAGCTACAAATGTATGCAGTAACAGTAGGTTATGTACTAGAGAACATGTGAATCCTAAAGGCACTCATAAGAGTATTCTGAAATAAAATTTTCCTGAGCTATACCTCCTTCATCCTACTGATGTAGTAGCACGTTCTTTAGGAGTATCAGAATAGAGACTAATAAGTAGTTTAACCTCATGGCCTTAATAATGCAGTACTTGTATTCATTGATACCTCTGAGTACCACTTCACAGCAGCTGCAAGAAGACTTCTGAAACTAAGTAAAGAGGATTAGTCACCTGGGCTAAGGAAAAGTGAAATTCCTGTTTGAATTCTGGTTGGTAGCACCTCAGTTTGTAGTCTACATTCACCAGAGCAGAGCACAGAATTCAGGTTACCTTACAGGAAATGGCAAAAGTTTCAAATGTGGTATTCATGGTATGAGATAGCAGCTGCAATGTCTAAAATCTGCAGGGCTTTGTAGTTGGTAATTCTGACCTCTGGTAATGCCTGGGATAGCATGAGCTTTCTCACAGAACTCTTCTTGAAAAGCTTAATCTGTCTTCCCTGAAAAAACAGAGGCTGTTTCATTCAACATCCCCTAACTGCTTCATCTCTTGTCCTCGACCTATTTAATCAGTCACAGTTTTGAACCTGTTCAGGAGCTTGATGAGATGAAATTCTGAAGACATGTATATGAAGATGAGCAGCGATCTGTAGGCACACACCAGTGGCATATCTCAGCATATCAAACAAGGATATGAACTTCAAAAGAACAAAACAGAGCAGGTTAAAAAAAAATCAAGTATTTTTAAGAGTTGTCTCTACTATAAATCCAGCTATACTTTAATCAACATCTACCCAAGGATAAGCTTAACAAGCATTTGAACATACAGAGTGGTCTAGTTTAGAAAAACAACAACCCCAAACCCAAAAAACAAAGAGCACAAAACACTTAGAGTCTGATAAACAAAGGTTAGTCCGCAGAATAACTTTAAACAAACCACCTGGACTAAAGCGTAATTACAAGAGAGCTGTAAATTTACTCAGCTCCCTAAACACCTGTTTACACGTGTCCCAGCATTCCCTCTGCAGAGACAGCTGAAATCTGAGCCAGTCAGGAATGGCAGAGCAGAATGACAGGGACGGCTCTCAATCCACCCCTTAAGTATGCTCCAAAGGAAAAGTATAAACCAAAATCCTTACCAGTGCTATCCACAGAACAATATATTCATCAACGACACTGTTGAAGTACTGGTCCAAAAAGAGAAGTCCTGGCCCAATAAAGGCAGTGTCCTGAAGACAGATCTCACTTTTTGTCATGTGAGCCACCTATGGTAAAAAAAAAAAACAAACAAACCAACAACAACAACAACAAAAAAGCAGCAAAAATGCATCACTGCAAGATGAGTGTAACTGCCAGAAAAGTGGCATGACATCCCTGCCCTGCAACAAGCCAGCAACTAAGCACCACCCAGCCGCTCACTTACCTACCCCACCCCTGTGGGACAGGGGAGAGTGTCGGAGGAAGAGGTAAGAAAACTCATGGGTTGAGATAAGAACAGGTTAATAAGTGAAAAGAAATTAAATAAAGGAATGAGACTAACACTATTAAGAATATGTAATGAAAATACTAATGATAATAATATGTAATGAAAAGGAAAACAACGATAGGGAAAAAACAAACAAGCAAAAACAGCATCATACAACTGTTCACTACCCACTAACACCCAGCCAGTCACCAAGCAGCAAAAGCGTGAATCATAGAATCATAGACACACTCTTGGCTCACTTCCCCCAAGTTATAGACTGAGCATGATGTTTTCTGGCATGGAATGTCCCTTTGGTCAGTTGGGGTCAGCTGTCCTGGCAGTGACTCCTCGCAGCGAACAACACAGGGGCGGTATGAGAAACTGGAAACGCCCTTGTCTTAAAGCAAACATTGCTTGGCAACAACTAAAACCAGTGTGTTGTCAACATTCTTCTCAGCACAAATCCAACACACAGCCTCACAGTAGCTACTGTCAAGAAAACTACTTCTATCCCAACCAAAGCCAGCACAACAGCACTTCTATCCGTGTTAATGCTATGTCCGTTGCCAGGTGGTATTTGCTTACTTCTGCAAGAAATGTGTACATGCCCTTCAGTTCTTCTGCCAGTTACCCCTGTACCAGTGCATCTTAGCTATCTGCAGGGGTTCCCTGCTCTATTTTTTCAGTGCTGTATTTGAAGGGTAAGACTACACAAGTGTCTGACTGAAAACAAATACTCTTCACCTGAAATGTTGTTTTCAAGTCTAACCTGAAAATTTTGGCTTTACTTAGCCAAAAGCTAACTAGAAACTAGGCTTTGGCATTGGTGACAAGACCTGTTTTCCCCGTTTAGTAAAAACAGTGATCCATGCACAGAGATGCTTTACAGAATGGCCAAGAGAAGAAGATTACTGGGGGTGCAGGGAGGGAATCTGTTCCCCCCACCACACCCTGACTCTTCCATATTTGGCATCCTTAGGGACAACTTAAGCTCACCTTTAATTGAGAGGCAGAAGAAGAGGTTTTTTATATGAAATTGGCGCATCTCTCCTGCTAAAGGGATCTGCTGCAGGGAGCAATTCCTGGTTCGCATCTGGCACGATGCATAGGAGCTGTCAGCGCCCACGGAGCAGCTCTGGCACATCCACACGAATGACACGGCCCTCGCTCACATCTCCACTGAGCCTCCCACCTGGTCATGCCTCAGGTTTTACTGCAGTTGTTCCCTCTGGCGTGCCAGAAGGACAAAGGCCTCCTGCAGCAGTACAGCAAACTCTGAGAGCCTAACCCATGAATCCTTTCCTCTCTAGCTTTACGGATTTGCCTCTGGAGCAGACTATCCTCAAAGCCACACACAAAGCACCAAGGGAAACGCGGTTTGCTCGGAAGTGTCCCTGAGGTGATGTACGTACAGCAATGACTGCTGGTTACGAGGACCAGGGGTCCCCCCGAACAAGCAAGGGAGCTGAGGTGTTTGACCCACAAACTGCCTCGAGTTCTGTCCTGAGGCTCAGTCTTCTCACCAGCATTCTCTCTCTTGACTCAAGCTACTGGATCGCTACGGGAACTCCTGTTCAGCA
>NW_010264838.1:62848-76232 GCF_000690775.1 Eurypyga helias
CCCCTTCTCTAGTGTTTGGAAAATGTCACACTGGGGGAAAAAAAAAAGAAGCTGGCCGGATTACTGTTGTTAGGAAATAAGTAGCAAGGCAGATTTTTTGGGTTTTTTTAATCCACTGATGAGGTTTTCCATTACAAAAGAGATGAAGAGATAAACTCTCCTATCTTTATTTTAACGATCAAAGTGAATTTCTCTGTCAGATAACTAAACCAGAAGTCACAGCGCTGTTAGCAAGGCTTGAGGGACCACAGTAATGATGTTAAAGACAAACAGCATATTTCTAGAAGTAAGTTAAACAAACCTGAAAGTACTGACCAAGACATTAAAGAGTAAATATGTGTTTTCATCCGTGTCCTAGATAACCTCTCTGTCAGGGCCTAAGTCCAGTTTGGCGTCTTGGTCATAATGAAAGGGGTGATACAGTGGCAGAGCTGAATGGGAAAACTTACAGTGCCTGCTGATCCAGCAAGCGCTTAGCCAGCAACCAGTTCAGTTTTAGGAGGTTTAGGACTGAAACAAGATTCCTTACCACCAACTTCTGTGAGATTTTAGCATTCACAAATCCAAATGTCAAGACATAGAGGCAAGAATGTTTTTCAAACAGCTGAGTTGTAGACTTTTTATAGATCATAACGGCCAGTGTGATAAGGAGCCCGATGTGCAGGCCTGGTGAAAGAACGCTTGTTCCCTGAAATACAAATGGAGAGAAAATTTGTCTTAGGCTTCAGTCACACAGTAAGATCCAGATTTTGTATGTATTGCAAACCCCATGAAACAAAACCAGAGTTGTCAAGACTCTGGGAAAGTCCACTAGCATTATGCCCAGGCCATTAGCGTCCTTTGCAGTGACCACTAATGAATTTTGTCAGAAAATTCAGGCTGGACGAGGCTTTGAGCAACCTGGTCTAGTGGAGGGTGTCCCTGCCCATGGCAGGGGGGGTGGAACTAGATGGTCTGTAAGGTCCCTCCCAACCCAAACCATTCCATGATCTTATGATTCTAATGCACTGCTAGTTCCTTCGACAGAAGAAATCCAGTAACAGGCAGAGAAGGAAGAAGATGAAGCCATCCAAGACTCGTATGCTTGTCTGCTTAAGCAAGTAAAACCCTTATGATCATCTGAAATGTGATAAACCGTGGGCATAAGTTATTCAGACCTCATCCGGATTTTTAAAGCCACTTACTGCTATTGTAGATCCATTCTTTCCAACCCCTCCACCAAAGATGACACGGAAGTAATTGAAAAAAGAAAGTGCTGTTCCACACAGTATGCCACAAACTGCAAAGAACTTCAGCTCTAAGCCCACCAAAGGGACCTTACCAGGAAAAACAAGAGAAAGATATTAAAAGTTAAGGATAACACTGTTTTTAAAAAAGTGATTTAAAAAGCTGCTGATACCTACTAAAAAATTGTTTTCTTTGAACTCTCACTTTCCCAGGAACAGGCTTAGGAGGACAGTGTTTGGAATTTGTTTCCTTACTAAGGAGATGACAGATTTCTTCTGTAATGTTTAAACTTGACTTTTGAGTACTTAAGTTTCTGTCTCGAAATTCTGCTAAATCTTACTGTGTTTGTCCTTACAATATTCCTCAACAATTTCGACTATGTAAGCAAAAACTTGACACGGACTACGGCATGTCCAGGGCATGGGAAGGGGGAGGATAGTTCCTTCTGTTGCGCTGGGTGACACAGTACTGAACCACAGGGAACGCAAACACCGCCTGCCTGCTGTGTGTTTCGGTATGGGTGATTCGTATGCTGTATCTCTGCAGTCAGGACAGTCGCCAGATATGCGTGTTAATCAAGCAGTTACCTTCCAGAATCAACTGCAGTTTCAAGGAAATTTCCAAAGGCAGCAGAGGATTTAAAAAAAGAAGTGGTAACAAATTGAACCACTGACTACATTTTTGAATATAGATCGTTTTGAGATACAGCACAACTACCACAGATTTTAATAGTGAAGAATAATCGATCATAACTAAAGTCTAATGCACCTACTTTATTCTCCAACGTGAAAGTAAGCCTTTTGAAAACAGAATAAATGCATCTTGTAGGATGGGGAAAGTAAACAAAGTTTAGATAAACATTTCTAAAATGCTGAGTGAACTCCTGAATTAATTTGAATTAATTGTGGCTTATATTTAGATTAATTTGTATTGGTTGTCAGTAGCATGGAATGGTCTCAGCTCCTCCATGCACTGTAACCCAGCAGAACTGCATATTTCTGAGTAAAGACCCTAGTACAGAAGGGATGAAACTGTCAGTCTGATATACTTTTGATCCTATCCACCAAAGTGCATCTTTAAAGCTCAGGAAAAGAGACAGAGATAGGGAAATGCTTTTGGACAGAAAATCAATCCTTTAAATACGATATTTGCATTTACGTTGGCTCTGACTGTTAAAAATCAGTACATCTCCACTGGCACCTAAATAGGGACTGCGTAATCAAAACCCCTAATTTCATCCCATGGTTTTGTTAGATTGAAGCATTTAGTCTTAAATTTTAAAATACAGCATCCTATAAATCATTTAACTGAACAGAAATGTATGTCTTGCAATAAAATACACCACCCTCCCGCCCACAACTAGTTGCTGAAGCTTAATTATTTGCAGATCCGAGGTTTGCGTGGCAGATGGGGTCTGTTTTCCTCTGCGTGGCTCTAAGCGCGTGCACAGGAGTCACACCGTTACATCGACATTAACTATAACTAACCCGCGTTTGAGCAGTAAGCTAACCCAGAACATTGCAGAACTAGCAGGGGCTGATGGTACCTGTACAAGACAACCTCAAATGCCATAGGAACTGTCAGCACGTAACAGGGCCTCAGAATACCGAATACGCTTACCCTGTAGTCCCATACCGCTGTTCCACTGTACGCGGACACCAAGAGCAGCATCGTTATGGCTAGCTGCACTTCAGTTACATCAACCCTGTGAAGGGAAAATGGGAGATTTAGTTCAAGAAAAGGTCTTTTTGCTGTAAGCATAAGGTGGGCAAGGGGGAAAATCTAAAAACAGGGACTTTAAGTTATCTCCTTAGAAGTGCTTCAAATTACATCAATGTATACAGAGTATGGTTTTCCGTGACTGAGAAAGACATTCTATCCGGAGACACACATCTTTGCTTACGATTTAAAATTAAATCTATACTCCTTACGTAGAGCAAGCTACATATAATTCTGTGGAATATGGGGGGGAATATAATAATAAATATACATAGAATATGGGGAAAATCTTTAATGAATACATTGTTAACTGTTTGATAATTCTGTATCAATGTAGAGAGTTGCTGCTGTGTAAGCATCAAACCAAAGTTTAAGGCAAGCTCGTAGTAAAGTAAATCAAACACTTCCATTAAAAGCCTATCCTAGAAACATGGACCATACAGGCTGGGACAGAAGGGAGTTCTTTAAGCCATCGTATCACAAATACTTGACAGATACAGGCTGCAAACGCAAAGTCGTATTTTGGGGGCTGAGTCAGTGGATAGCTAAGCATTTATCCTGCTTCAGAGGACACAGAATGGATATCTTGCTTTTTTCCGTAAAAACATCTTTTAAATAGGCGACCTTGTATGCCCCCTGAAGTCTAGAGTCTGTATTCCACCTTTTTTGCTCTCAGACAAGACAGCCCAACTCTTTCTTCCTGTGTTTGTTTGACAAAATGTTTTGAGAAGACCTGAACATATGAAAGAATTGATATGTTCAAAAAAGCTTTAAAATAAGGACAGAAAGTGCACATCTAAGGTACTGTTTATGCTACAAAAAGGTTCTGAGCTGGTTTTGTACTGAAGTTACCTGCAAACAGGAAATGTTTAAAATAGGACGTTTCCTTAAGCAGTCAGGATAAATTTGCAGGTTTAAGGCGTTATGACCATAGGCAACATGTATCATGACTTGCTTAGCGCGTGAACTGTCTGCACAGGAAACTGTGTTTAAAGGGAGATAGGAATGAACTCTTGGCTAATGGAAAACATTTATCTGGTCTTGATAATCACAGTAACATTAAATTCTCTTCTTTCACCCGAAAGACAGTGATAAAACATGCCAAGTTTCATCACAAGCTTCAGACTCTTAATCTTAGAAGAGTCACAAGTTCAAGCTGCAAGTAGAGGATATGCTGAGGTGCCGGTCAGTGTCCAAAGCCGATGGAACAGGCAGTCCCCTCCCTCCTGCACCCTCACCTGCACGAGCCATTGCGCCCATCGCGCTGCAGGGTGAACCAGCTGAGCTCACGTAGGTTTTTAGTCTTCTCCCTCTTTCATGAACTGGCGTGAAGTCAAGTGACAGAGTCTGTGTGGGGGGAAACGGGGCAGCACTGCTGGGGGTGGGCTTCTCCCTCTCTGCCAGGGCTGAAGTGCTACACGACCTCTGCCCCGTCTCTGCTGTAGCTGCACACCGGCCCCGTCTGTCGGTTACCTCATGCCAGAGCGTCCGCATGCAAGCGTTAAACCCCAGGTCTTGGAGCTGTACTGCACTCGCTGTTGGCGGCACGAGAAGGCTCGAGCTTGAAGCTGAGTCGTTAAACATGCCAAAGTTTGGTAGTTAATTTTACAGAGGCTCAGACACTGGGTTGCAGCACAGCCCAAATCAGAGTCCATAGATTTTAACTGGATGCCGTGTGGTATTCTACACAACCCGACAGTTGAAAAACTGCTGCTCTGATCCTGCTGGTCACCAGCTCTAGGACTCTCTCATCTGCCATTTGACATACAAAATCAAGTGCCACTACATCAGGAACAGCAGCAGTGAAAGCTTCCATCCACGTTATTAAGTATTACCATATTCAGGGCAGTATAATACTGCCGTCATGTAGTCTCTCACCTCTGTGCTTAAGAGAAACAAAATTTCAAGCCTTGAAACAGCTCTGACCTGTGCTCACTAAACAGAAATAAGCTGTCTTAGAGAAAAGCTGCTTCTGTTTACCTTCAAACGGTGAGCATGGAACACCAGGCCATTCCGAACTGCAAGCACTATGCACTATCACTGTATTTACACAGAAGCCATTAAGTTTTTAATGAAGAAGGCATATGGGGCACAGGAGCCTCGGTGCCTTCCCGATGCAGAGAAATCATTCCCACATTTTATGCTAGAACAAAAGGAATGCACTAAAGCAATCATTTCCGCAAAATCCCAGAGCTGATGGCATAGTCCAGCTCCCTCCTCTGTAGTCCACTGTCATGTATGGAAGTTATCCTAGTTCAGCCATCCCTCTAAAAACACCTTGTTTTGTTACAGCACATGACGTCCTCTATAAACAGCAGGATGGGTAGGCAGGTAGGAGAGTTATAGTTTGTGCGGTGAAGTGCTTTATCAGTGAATAACAAGAGCTGTTAGCGTAAACCACCGAGACAGCTTTGTACGCACAGCGAGCAGTATGCAAGGATTAGCTGTGCGCCCAGTGATCCACAGATATGCTAAGATGCTCCTTGCTAATTAGGACTGTGAACAGGTGACTTAGTAAGGGACTAAGATTATCAGGATAGCCTTCCCCCATCACGCATTTCCAGTTTTGCTGCTATGGAAGTCTCCCACCTTTTCCAGAAATCATTACTGGAGTGCAGCGCATCGTTTAAAACCAGCAGAAGGCCGTGGCGAGGCACCACCACAGCAGCGGGAGGGTGCTGCAATCCCCACTCTATCAGGAGTTACACTGAAATCGTTATCTTCTGTGTGAAGGTCATGTCTCCTATGCTGCAGGGAGGACAGGTGACGTTTCTACCAAGTCAGGAACAGCCATCCCTAGACTGTGCCCTGACACAAACCCGACATCAAGACAACAGGCGCAAAGCCTCCACTTAAAGCTGGTTAGTTCTTCAAGCACTGCCATAGCTCTGTGGAAGCCCTTGCCAAAGGATGCAATGGATGCAGAGAGTTCGTTCCAAGCAAGACAGAACATGTGTGTGGAAGGGAACCCCGATAGCAGGGGAATTTCTCTAAAACTGCACGTGGTTCAGAGTCCCCTGGGCTGAAACTGTGTGGCTGGGAAGCTGCAAAGGGATGTGCTGTAGGTGCTTGCTCTGCCCCTGCTCCTACACTTGTTTACTCTGCAAGGAAGACCTCTCTGCCCTGAGCCTGCATGGTGCTTGTGGGGGTTCCGAGAACAAATCCGCAGACAAAAGAGCCGAAGGCATGCAAACAAAGCATAGGTAGCCAAGGTCAGCTGCTAACATAACAAGTCCTCCGCTCTGTATTATGCGGGGTTTTAAAGTTCTTGCCAGGTGAAACACAAGTCAGCGAGGGTGGAAGGGACACGACGAAAAAGGTGAGAGGAAGAGAGCAGGGAAAAAAACAAGAAGAAATGGAAACCAAGTAGCTAGCAGTATCCGACATTAAGCCACGTGTACTTCTAAAGATGCCTACTTACTTTCCAAACCTTAGTATGCCTGAGACATATGTCTGCCAGTGAGCAGAATAGAACATGAACAGTCCCACAAAACAACAGAAAAACAACCAGTCAGGATTTGTTCCTAGTCGGATTGCTATGCAGGATCCAAGGACAACAAAAACTGAAAAGCAGAAACGAACACATTAGTCATGTACCCTCTTTGCCTGCAGTTAAGAGAAATAAAAATGTCACAAGGCATTTCACATCACTGTAACAAAGCAATGATACGACTGCTACTTCACCGGGTAGCTAACCCCAGGGACAGCCCTGGCAGGGGAGACGGACACACAGGACTCCTTTTCTTCCAAGTGAGGGCCCACCTTCCAGCCTAGAGTGGCCATTCTCCCTCCTTCTGGCCTGTCCCATGTTCTGGGCGGCACTGACAGCCTCACCTGAAGGGCCCAGCTCACAGAGACTGGTAGCAGCACTTGTCTGGGAAGTGAGGTGTAAAGAACGTACCAAAGCCCAGGACAAACGTTTCAGCCATCAAGCTTTTATAGAAGGCATTGCCACCAACAGCAGCTAAGTTATTGAAAGTAAAACTGAGCAAGGCTTACTTTTTAAGGACTTCACATCAACTTTTTTTTAAACTTATCCTTCTACGGAATACAAATTGTCCTCCTCCTAAATGCCAGGCTGGATGCCATGTTACTGTACTGGTATTTGGGCAGCTCATTCCTAAAGCGGCATCTTCAGTTTCACATGCCAGCATCAGTCTTTTAGGTCCTTGAAATCCTTTACTTGGCATCACTGTACCGTACTGGAAAACGAAGGCGCTGTACAGTACAGAATCTGTAAGCATGCTCTTCCAGAGTTCTGCATTCACCCCCCAGCTCAGTCAAAGAACACTGCCTGTGTAGATGTGCAGCATGTAAGGGCAGAATGCCCAACATCTGCCAAAGGTACTTCTGACATACCCCCCTGACACTGGCCAGGGATGCAAAGGGCAGAGGCAGCCTTGGCTGGAGTGACCAGGAGGTGGGGAAGTTACCATGAAGGAAGGGAACATGCTGACCATGCTCTGAGCAGGGCCTTGGACTAGATCATCTCCAGGCATCCTTTCCAACTCCAACAGAACTATGATTAACCAGCTCCTCTTGAAAACAGGTAACTTTTTTAAAACTAGGTTGGGTAACAGTAGGTTAAGGCTACCTGTGGAAATAGAGTCGCAACCATGATCAAAGAGTTCTCCTAGAGGAGAACTACTGTTTGTTCTTCGGGCTTGCTTCCCATCAATGGCATCCAGAGACTGGTAGATAAAAAGTCCTAATGCACCCAGGATGTAGGCCCAAAAAGGTGCCTGAAAGAGATTCACATAAAAGGTCACCAGGCAGTTCCCAATTGCTTAGCTGAAAATCTACGTCGTTAAAGGTAAAATATTGTTCAGCACCAAACTACACGACATTGTGCTATTTGTTACTTAGTTAATGGACAAACCCAATTCTGTGCAGTAGTGTCTGCATGAATTGTAGTAACTACTGTAATGAACTGCTCCAGATATACCAGTGAAACACAGGTCCTTCTGTTTATGTAAAAAACCAAAGCAAACAAACACCCACCAAAAAAAAACCCCACACACAAACCGCCCAAAAAAACTCTTTAACCTCTCTTTTGCATCACCTGACTTATTTTTCCACCATAAAACCACAGTATTACTATCATTATTTGTATACTTTGTGCTGACAAATGTTATGAAAGTAAAATTACTCTTTAAAAAAGAAAACAGTAGCAAGGCACTTACTGAAGTTCTCAGCAGTTTATGGGACAGACACTTGGATGATTTGCTCCGATTTGTGAAATACCATTACGTTTTACTGAATAAAGACTTAAGCTTTAAGGGCAAGAGATTTTTTCCAACATACAAAAAATTGACTACGTAGGCACTTTGGACAAGGGTTTGAAGAAATTAAGTAACTATCTACTGAAAATAGTTACCAGAGTTTAAAAACAAGCTGTCAATCAGCTACATTAATACCAGTCTTGGGTTCAAAGGAACTGTCCTCCCGCAGTACCGTTCGAAAGGCTGACAGAGCTGGGTCTGTTTAGCTTGGAGGAGGCTGACGGGGGATCTTATCAATGCTTATCAATATCTAATGGGTGGGTGTCAGGAAGATGGGGCCAGGCCCTTCTCAGTGGTGTCCAGTGGCAGGACTAGGGGCAATGGCCATAAACTGGAAAACAGAAGGTTCAGCCTGAACATGAGGAAACCCTTCTTCCCTGTGAGGGTGACAGAGCACTGGAACAGGCTGCCCAGAGAGATGGAGCCTCCTTCTCTGGAGACTTTCCAAAGCCACCTGGACTTGTTCCTGTGTGACCTACTCTAGGTGATCCTGCTCTGGCTGGGGGGTGGACTAGATCTCTGGAGGTCCCTTCCAACCCCTACCACTCTGTGACTCTGTGAAAGCTTTATTTTCACATACACAGTCGTATGTCTTTGTCTAGGAATTTATTTTTACTACAAACTATTTATAACACCTTTTGAACAAAGTACAGGAAATGTTTGCCTCAAGTAGTTCCCAGCAGTATCCTTAATATTCAGAAGCTGTTTGTGAAAAGAGAGTCAAAGTTCGGTGTACATGTTGGAAAGGCAACTGGCAAGTTAAACAAGCCAACAGCCACAGGCAGCCACGGAGCTGAATCCCTGCCCGCTCCCAGGTAAGGGACAGCTGCTGTGGCTCTGCGCAGAACACATCCTTCCCTCTGCAGGTCCTCTCCCACAGTACAGGCAGGCCAACGTGATTACACTTATTTCCTAGGTCCAGGAAAGGCTATTGGGTAGATTTTTACAACAGTGCAAATCTTGGTGAGCTGAGAGTTGTCCACACTCGCATAAACCCAGCATCGCTGCCGGGGAGAAGGGAAAAACGATAGCTGCAAATCAGTTCACAGGCAGGGACAGCAGAAGGCGGCAGGAAGAATGCAGGCGAGGTGAGCTCCTCCTCCAGACTTTCTGATTTTCTCATCACTGTTACACTCCCTGACTTGAGCTAGGAAAAAGTTATGCCTCCAGTTTGACTGGACACATCCTGCCCAAGAACCAGCACGCTGAAGGGAAGTTCCATTCTGACTATTCAAGGCTGGCTGATGCACTATGTTACTGCTACTTTCCTGCTTTTCATAGGGAAACAGTGCTGTGCACAAAGTTATGATTTTCCTGCTACCAGGTATTTGGATAATTTCGTTAATAAAACATTCCACCATTTAAAGTCAAATGCTTGGCTGCTCCGCCCAGCTCTGAATCAAGACAGTCAAAGGGTTTGGGACTCCAGCCGTAGGTGAGAAGTCTGGATTTCTGTGTACACAGAAAACTTAGAAAATGCTGCAAAACTGGCAAGGCTGTCTTTCCCCTTAATCCAAGGAAATTAAGAAAAATTGTAATCACAGATGATGTTGGAAGCCTTGAGCATGTGAAAGAGGATGAGTAGTGTGTCCTCCTTACTCCAAGGACATTTAACATGCTGGTATCTGGTAACACCCCAAGATCACACTGTAGGCCAAGTGATGGCAGCAATGCATGCTTAATGTCCAAGAGTGTAATTAGTCGAGTTATGTAGGTTTCTTCTCCATTGTTAGTCCAGTTATACAAAGGAATTTTGTGTTGGGGGACAGGGTTAAACCAGAGAGTGAGTTCTTAGGCATCTTTTGAAAAAGTTTCTCTCCTCTGCCAAAGGGGGAAGGACACAGCCTACGGACAACAGGAGGAGCTTACTCCCACCCTGGCTTCCCAGACACAGAGAGCCATGTAGAGGAACAGAGAGCTTGAGGGCCTCTCCCGGTGCAAGCCCACTTGGGTCAGATGTTCTGCTGGAAGGCAGTGGATACCTGTTGGTCCCCGTTCTCACTCTCCACCTTTCCAAAACAGAGAGCTGTCAGCCACTGCTCAGGGATTTCAGGACAAAAAAGCACAGCTAGGACCCTGTTGAAGCTAAGATTATTTTACTCGTGATATAGTCCACATACTACATTTACCACAGTACCTACACCAGCCTTTTCAAAACTTTGTTATATGGAAAACAAGAGATGTGCTCAAAGAAGGCAGCTCCTGACACAAGCCTGGGAGTGACGCCTCATGAGCAGGCGGCTAGGGACAACCACTGGTTTCACCCAAGCCCTTTAAAGTAGTATTTTAAAGACATTTCCAGTTTTATCACTGATACTACTGTGAAGTGCCATAAAGGTAGTCTCAGCGTTTCACAAGGCATCCTTACTGTGACACACTTCTAACAGTTAGGAAAAGATAGCCTGAGATCCATCAAAACATGCTAATATCCCTGGATTTTAAGAAGTAAGCCAGGCCACACCTGGCAATTTTGTCCAGGACACCACTGCTTTTTCAGCTGCATTAGGCTCCTTTTGCAACCACCAACCTATAACTGAGATAGATTTTGGTTGGCTTTAAACTCCTCAGGTTCTCCAGATCATGGACAAAAGTAGACTGTATCCAGTGCTAAACAGGCAAGCTAAATTCCTTACCCACTCTGCATTAACACCCTCCAACTTCAGAGTGGAGCACATCAGCAGTGTAGTTTCTTATTCAACTGGATCATTTCCAAAACTGAAACTCAGGGACAGAAACCTGCTATGTCACATTTTTTTATCACTGGCCGCAGTGCTCTATGCTGCACGCCTGGTATTGTCACCGTCTTCTGAAATGCGAGCTCCATGAAATACAGCCTCAATTCTACCCCAAGCAGAGGGCTTGCATGCTGTTTACCGCCATCAGTTCATGAAAGTTTTCACAGCCCACAGAACGTGAGGCAAGAGTTCTTGTTGAAGGTAACATCGTCTACATTTACCTTATCTCACCTCCAAACTTTAAATGCAAAACCAACCACATAAACCAGCTTCAACCCAAACCTCCCTCATTAGGGCTGGCTGACAAAGCGGTGGCTTTTGTTGCGGTGCAAGTTACAGCACAGGGATCATCATGACAACTGCTCATCCAAGGCTGCATGCATTAGCTCCTGCTGGAACAAATCAAAGCACCCAACCCACCCAGACTCCAAAACTAAACCGCACTGCTCCTTGACGATCTGGAAAGAGGGGGAGGGTTTTATCCTCTTCCCAGTAAGGATCATCTGTATCCATTAACACCTGTAACGGATGCATCTGTATCCCCACAGCTGCGGAGAAGGGAATAAGATCCTAGTAAGAACAGGGGAACAGGTGTCTGAGGAAGCTTAGAAAAACAATCTGGGTCATTTCATCCCTAGGCTGTCAAGTTCAAATTTAACCCAAAGTGGTAAAAACCAAACGTCACTTGTGATCAATGAGGCATTTAGCAAATCAGAGCATGCATTTAATGTTTTAATCAGTAAAATACAGTTTTCCAGTTCACCAAGGGTGCACAGAGGTTTCCAAAGTTCCCAATACCAGATTCTCTCTGCTATCTGCCCTCTCCATACAGCTACAGCTGCCATCTCCTCCGCCTTCTCACATGCCTGGCTCTCCATCCAGGGATGTCCCCTGCCAGCTTCCCACGATGCTGCACCCAAGTAGTTTGCAAATTAGAGAAGTGGGAACATTTGAGAATGCTGACATGGCTGACAGACTCAGCAGAAAGGTCAGGAGGCTCCCAATAATAATCAGCTTTTCACTGATGAGGTGTTTATTAGCTCTGCCCAAAGTTATATCCTGTCCAAGCAAACGTATTATTTGGCCAGTGCTAGATGGAACTAGAACGAGAACACAAACCTGGGGGAAGGGGGGTGGGGATGCTTCTCTGCTTCAGTGAAAAAGGACATCTGAAAGATGATACAGCCCCAGAATCTTGTCACACACAGATCTGGTACAGCAGGTCTGGTCATCTAATGAACCAGAGGGTGTCAAAACAAAACCATGTGCACATGGTGTCTGACAGGTACGTGTGGCATGCCTCTACTTCTGGGAAAAGTGTGGGTTGAACGGTAGTCCTTACTCTTCTGCTCCTGTGATTCCACCCCACAAAGGAGCATGGACAGCTGCGAAAGACTACATGTGCCCAGATCCCTGACAACTTATGGCAAGCAAAGCCCTCAATCCCAGAGAGTTCAACAGCCCAAGCTTTTGCAATGTTTAAAGTCTCAGCCCCCCTTAATTACTTATCCCATTTAGCCATAATCTCGCTTCCGCAATCCACAGCTACTAATTTTGCCCCAGTCTACATGGCCCTTCTCTGGAACAGATCCAGAATAGAGACAGATTTTTACTGGACTCCCTCCCTCTTCTGCCCCCACGGAACATTTCCCTCACTTCTGCTCTGCACAAAGCACTGTGCACAACTGTACTAACAGCAGGAGAAGGGAAGGGGCTGTTTACACCTGCATTGCAGGCGGGGGAGAGGGCAGGGAGGACAACAATAGAAATAATCAAGTGATCGTACTATAGCCCAAGTGCATCTCATGGACACCAGGGACTCCCTGCATGCCTTCAGCATCCTCCTCTCCTGCCCTTCTGTGCCGGGGCCTCTGAACCTTTGCTGTTACTTCATGCCGAGTTTCTCCCATTCACTACCAGGTGCTCTGTCCTTCACTCACGGGTATTGGCTGGATTCCCCACCCCACTCAGTGCTTCACACGTCTCCTCTACCCAGGTCAGGGACTTAATGCTTCTTCACGCCCCCAGTTCATACCGGCTGCTCCAGTTCACCCTCTTCTCTGCTCCTCTATTCTCTCTCCCACAAAGCTCAGTCGCATCCCTGCTGTTTGCATGTCACGTCTGGCAATACCTTCCCCTCATTTCTCCCTCTGGCAGGAAAAAAATCAAGACAATCTCTCTTTCAGTTTAAAAGGTGGGGGTTTTGGGTTTGGTTTGGGTGTGGGGTTGTTGAGGTGGGTTTTTTTTTTGGGGGGGGTGGGAAAGAGGGGTGTTATTGGTTTTTGGTTTTCTTTTCTCTTTAAGGGAGTTTTTTAAAAGGGGGAAAGAGAAGCAGAGACAGCACCTCGACAATCACAGAATGGTTTGGGTTGGAAGGGACCTTACAGACCATCCAGTTCCAACCCCCCTGCCATGGGCAGG
>NW_010264838.1:76294-79058 GCF_000690775.1 Eurypyga helias
CGGCAAGAACTTCATGGGGATGAATTTTAAAATTCATTGCACCATTTCTTAAACAGTTCTACAGAGCTAGCAATCCCCAGCCTCCCCTCCCTCCCTCTGCTCTCCACATGGGAGCCCTTTCACCATCGCTGCCCAAACTGCAAATCCATAATCCATGCTTTTCTTTTCCCATCTTCCTCTACTCCCAGTAACCTTCAGGAAAGTATAGACAACAGAAACAAAAGCTTTAAAACACCCTTAGTTAAAGTCAGCAAAACTTTTGATTCCTAAATATTTTATAATTAGTATAAAAAATATAAAATAAAATAAATTAACCCACCCCAGCCCTCAGTCACAGCGAAGAAGGTATTGCAGCCCTCGGCAGATCATGAAATGTGCAGGCAGTGCCCTCACCACCACCACTCCTGCTGTAGCAGCCCTATGGATTGCTGTCCCACAATGATACACAGACCAGGAAACTGGACAAACACCCTACAAAAATCTGCACATGTGGATTTCAGTTTCAACAGTGCTTGAGGGGCACAGCCTGCTAATGCCTTAGCCTCAAATGAGAAAGTTTGCGTTGAAATGTGCGTGTACAGGAGACAGTGATAGGACCTACGTCCCTAGTAGACAAGAAGACGTTACTGAAACAGACAATATTTTATGCAGCTGAAACTGTGCTAGTCAGTAACAAACTGGCTTTTAACGGCTGCTGATGGAGATAAAAAGAATAGTGCATAAGGAAATAGCGGCTCACAGGAAGAGAACGAGGGAGCATTGCACAGTTTTAGACATTAATTGCACTGGCGGGGTTGTATTAAATTGTGGAATTCATTGCAAAGGGACATAACGGAAGCTGAAAGGGCAAACAGGTTCACACCAATTCAAAAGGCAAAACCATGAAATGGAAGGAAGGTGTCT
The DNA here is from genome assembly GCF_000690775.1 of Eurypyga helias. NCBI lineage: Eukaryota > Metazoa > Chordata > Aves > Eurypygiformes > Eurypygidae > Eurypyga > Eurypyga helias. The sequence goes on from NW_010264838.1 coordinate 77,198, forward strand.
GTGGGGAAACAGGTCCATCAGCTGCTCCTCTAGCAAGCAACCCGAGTAGAATCCCTCACCAAGAAACCCCTAAACCCCAGTCTTCTGGCAGCTGGAGGGGTGTATCAGGGAAAGATCTCTTCCCTAAGCATCTGCTAGCAGCTGCCACTCTTACTTGTTTTGGACAATTTGTACATCAAAACTTCAGTGCTTTCAATAAAGAACTAATAAAACCAGCCCACTTAAGACTGGTTAGGGAAAAAAACCCACAGAAATGAAGTCATTAAAAAACCCCACCTAAACCTAAAACCTGCTTATTTTATCTGAGTCATCTAGCCAGTGCTCTTACACTTCCACCAAGAGAATGTAACGAGTTCTTGTAGTCCCTCAGGTAATCAAGACCTGTTTGCGAATGGAAGAGGTGCCTTGGCAGTACAGAGGTGACGTTGAAGCGCGCTGCGCTCTCAGTTCAGGCTTTTTCAGTTCCACCTTCCCCCTAGCCCTTCCAGCCAACACATCCAGGTCAAAAGTACAAAGCAGATCCCACAAACAGTACATAGAGCACCCATTAGTGTTGCAAGAGTTTTAGCCTTTAAAAAAAAACATCCAGAACCAAAACACATTAGGTGGAAGACAAGCTGAGTCATTGAACAAGCAGAAGAGAATTAACGATGCCCTAAGTAATGCAGTAAGAGAGGGTGAGGGCTATTCTCACAGCGCCCAGAATAAGGAGTCTGGCTCTACACTACATATTCATAAAGGCTATACTGATATCTGGAACAAGGAAGTTTAGTCCAACCTGTAGGTTCATATCAAGTTCAGCTTCCACAATAAAAAATAAAATAAAAAAAAGCAGTAAAGTTCCTAAAACTCGAGTTTTCCTGGAAGGAATAATTCCCTGGATGTCTGCAACACAACCTTTTTCTTTTTCTACAAGTCTCCTCAAGGGAAAAATAACTTTAAAATTTACTTTCTGCCTTTTTTTTTTTCTGAATAGCAAAGAGAAAAAGCTAAAATTAACATCCAGACACACAGCTGAGACAAGAGCGGTATCTTCATCACAAAACTAAGGTAAAGGTAGAGGTTGCACAGCCTTTTAATTCGAAATGTGCCACTAGACGACAACCTGCGGTTTCCAACCATCCACTCTCTCCTCCCTTCTCCTACCGCCGGAACTGCTGCAGAGTGCCTCTACCTGGTGATGTCTATCAGGGAAGTGATCAAAAGCAAAGTTAATTTTCATCCGTATCAGTTTCCTGAGACAGGTGCCAAAACCACCCCTGAAAACACAAAGAGCAAAGCAACTAGAGTAAAAGAAGGGTTCTTCTTTTGAAAAGAAGGGTTCATTCTTGTTGAATGAGGGCCCTGCACTGGGAAACTTGTAACAGGCTGGGAAACTCCAACAGAGTTGAGTGGTCAGAAAACCTGGACACAACCCAGTTCTAGCAACAGCAGCATCAGCTAACAAGCGTGTTTTCCCTCCAGAAGCTAAAGCAATGAAACGTTGCCCACACAAGGATGGGAACCATTCGAGCGCTGCCACACGAATGAGCCTCAAATCCGAACTATGTGATGCAGGAGTGCCGTCAGCCATGCCCGGAGCTCTGCTCTGCTCCCGGGCACATCCCGCAGGCTCCCTCCTGCCCCGCTGCTGTCTCTACCTCCATGGCCCCTCCATCACAGCCTTCCTTTTGAGGGGGGGCTGACACCACGTACGCCTCCTTCCCAGCACGCTGCCTGAGCGGAGGCGCACGTGCGGGTGCAAGGTGCGCCCTGGAGGAGGCCGGGGTCCCGCACACCAGGGTGGGCCCAGCTGCCCCCTTGCTCCACAGCACCCGGCACGGGCCAAGCGCCCCATCAGAGCCCCAGCCCCACAGGGACC
>NW_010264839.1:0-23666 GCF_000690775.1 Eurypyga helias
CCCCCCCAAGCAAACACGAAAGAAAACCTCCAAAACAAACCCAAACCATTAGAGTTTCCAAGGTTGTCAGAATTCAGCTAGTGAAATAAAGTACACACACAGTGCTTTCAGGTCAAAAAACATACAGAAGGGAAAAAACAAAACCCATGACCTGTTGGAAAATGATGACCCTTGTTTTATTATTAAATGAATTTCACTGTTGCATTTATTCTTTCACACCCTGGTTATCAATCTAAATTGAAGGTTGGATGACAAGGGAAAAGAAAAGCTGTCGCAGTTGTATTTGTCTAGTAGAGTTTTATGAAGTTTTCTGTAATTGTCACTGTTTGCATCTAATTTGAAATAGTTTGCTTTATATTATCAAAGAGTAAAGTAAACTTCACTAAATCTTAACAGGATTGTTGCATTGCTTTCTAACATTACTATTTACAGTCTAGATATTCATGGTATTTTTTGATTATTCAAACAGTTTTCAGATAATGCTGTCTTTGACTTTTATAGTTTTGAAATGTTACATATTCAACATACTTCTGTGGGCAAATTACCAAAATATAATTCAAGATGACAGTTTGGTTTATATATTTACTCATGGGCTTCTATTTGATAAGTAAGAGAAGTACATATTGAAGTTTTCTATTTTTACTTTGGAAAGTTTTTTCTGTGTTCCTCTCTGCTTATACTAAATTCTATAGTGTCCTAAACCAGAGTGAAATATTTGTCTAAAACCAATTCTTAAACAAATCGGGGAGATTAGACTTCTCTGATACAATTTGATCCAATTATTCTATATAAAGAAGTGTAAAAGGAAAGATGCTTTCACTTGTTTTAAAAACTATTCCTGATTTTTGTTATTCTGAACCAAATTCAATATAGTAGTAAGAGGAATAGAGAAGTTAGACAAAATGGAAAGTGGTGGATTTCTACTAAGACTACGTTAGAGGTTATTCAGGTATTTCAGATCTGAAAAGGTACATGATTTCTAATGAACACACCATCACAGGAACTGTTATATTAAAAAGTAAATTTGACTTTGACTAAAAGGAAATTACTTTTATGTAATTAAGAAGAAAGTATCTGTGTCATTCATACTTGTCATGTTAGAAAATGCTCTTCCTTTTTCAGAGTGGCATCTGCATACTAAGTCTGTATGCTCGGAGTCCCAAAGCTGTCAAATTAACCCACCTCAGTAAGGAGTTCAAAGCAGTGATATGTCTAATTGTCATACTGCAATGTTTTAATTGAAAGTATAGTAAGCAACATTGCTGTATTTTTGATCTCTGTTTGGCTGACAAACTTTAAAAACCAGTTGTCTAAAGATGAAGAAAGATTGGCTATGGAGAAAAGCTGCAAGAGCAACTAGTAAAGCAGCAAATACCTACTATCTCAAAGATTAAAATGTCTCAGAGGATTTATCAGACTTAATGATTTCTAATGAGTGGGCTAGTAATTACTTCCAGGTACCACTTTTTGAATTAATTGTTTTTATCTTAAAGATGTTGCTGTATATCACTGGCTTTCTTGTTAAATAGAGCTTAAATGAAAATTTTTGATCTTTTTCAGTTTTGGCATATAATAGTAACTGTAAAAATGGCAATTGCCTTTTCATATAAATTTAAAAAAATCATTGATGTAGGTAGGTGTAAGATGACCTTCATCTTCCTACTCTTCCTAACATAATGTTTTTATAGTACAAAAGAATCTTAGTGCTGTTAAGGAAGAAATAACTGGATTTTATTTCCTTAAACTTACAGCTTCGTGTTATCTGTTCTTTTGTTCTGTGCATTATTGTGAATGTTGGCATCTGCAGGTGAGGTTTGAGGTTTTGTTTTGGGTTTGTTTGTTTTCTTTTAATCTTTGTATGCATGTTTTTGTATCATAGGATAGAAGAGCATGTTGAGAATACTGATCAGTTTTTTTTAGAATGTATGGCCCAGCCTCCACTTATTATTCGTAGTAAAGCTGTGGTGTGAGGACTTTTATTTTTTGAAAACCAGAATCAAAATGTGAAAAAAAAAAAAAGGAAATTATAAGCCCAATAAGTTAAATTACCTTTTAGATGAGTATCATGGTTTTACATTTTAAAGGAACAGTCAGGTAGGGACTTAAAAAAGCTACTAATAAACTTCTGCAGTCATATCAGTGCCAGGAAGCCTCTCAGAGTGTCAAAAAGTGTGATGGAGTTGAGAAGATGATGAGAAGATGAACCTATGACACATCACCCCATAGCAGGGGAGCTGTGTGGGTTCTTTGCTTACGTGTTTTCCATGAAGTAACTTTCCAGACCCTGTCTTATGGACAGAATCAGGGGAATTATTTAGAATTTTTGCTGTAAGTGATGTATAGAACAAATCCCTAAACTAATAAGACATTTCTACAGTCAAATGGGACTAATCAAAGGTTTCTAACAAAGTGAAATTAATGTTTCTGTAATGTGGTAATATCTCTTTATAGACCATGAAAGCAGTTTTGTGTCTGTAAATCTGTTGTCACACAACTGATTTATTAGGGAGAAGACAAGGTACATGTTCATCCTACTTAACCCTGCCTTGTTTTTTTCTGACTATGCTTTTTTTCCTTGGCTATACTTTTTTGGCTGGGATATTCATCCAGTTTGGGTTACTCAGCATGTTGCCTTCTGTGTTTTACTAGGACGTCTTTGAGACCTTTAAATATTATTAATTTAATCTTATATTGTGATTAAATGCATTAATTATAAAAATGCTGCGGTAGTATAATTATACTAGTTTGCCTTTTATTTCTGCTGACTAGTGAGCAGAATTGCTCCTTAGACTACAGGGTTGTCTCTGCTGTCTCTGCTCTACCTGAAAGTTTATTCCACATCATTTTACCAGTAGCAAGCATTTCTGTTCTCTCCAAGAAAGTCTGTGAGGTCATAATTGTTATTTCATTGGCTATGTGATTTATTTATTTTTATATATATATATGTCCCCCCCCCATTAATGCAATGTTTACTGTGAGGCTGGTGAGACACTGGAACAGGTTGCTTAAGGAAGCTGTGGATGCCCCAGCCCTGGAAGTGTTCAAGGTCAGGTTGGATGGGGCTTTGAGCAACCTGATCTACTTGCACATGTTCCTGCTTATTGCAGGGGGTTTGGACTAGATGATCTCTAAGGTCTTTCCAACTGAAACCATTCTGTGATTCTATACTGCTCTTCAGATGGCGATCCATGATCTTGATTGCGTTCTACTTCAAGTGCCTTGGGTAGTTAGGAGGCTTAATACGGATTTTCTTCTGGTCTACAGTTATGTATGTAAATTGTACTCCACATTAAATATTATTTTACATTTTCATAAGAAAACTCAAATCTTTGTTGTTATTAATTAGAGTGAGTAAGTCAGAACTAGTCTTTTCTATTAGTTTTAAACATTTGAGGTTTTCACTAACTCTGATTTGTCTGTTAAACCAGAGTCTGTTTGTATTATTCGGGTATTTATTTCTAGGTCTTCTATTTGTTTGGTTTTTTCTCTGAAAAAAAAAAGTACTGAAGAGTACTTGAGGAGAAAGGATTTTTGTTCCCCTGCTAACAGAAGTCCTATTTTAGTGCATAGGATGATGTGTTTAAGTGTATAAATATGATTACTGGTGTGGGTTTTGATTATCTACTTTTAAAGTTTGGTTTGCATTGGTATGGGTATTTCTAAATTTTAAAATGCATCTGTCTAAAGAAGATACGTTATTTCATGATGCTTAATACAGACTCCAAGTTTTTAAATTGAATTAATTTGATAATATGAATATTACCTTAAAAAAGAATGCATTTCATGTTAAACCACAAAAGGTTTTTCGAATTTATATGGTTTCATTTTTGAAGGCAATTAAGAAACAAATAGACTTGCACTGTGAGGAATTCATGAGAGGTTAGTGAAAGGTATTTTGTTTGAAACTACAAATGGAAAATGTCATGGGAATAAATGGAAAACAAGATCTTGAATAATGGTAGAAGCAGTAAAATTAAATTGAAGAGAAACCAGAAGATTTCTGCAGGTGTAAAAACGAAAGAATTGTGAAGAAGAAAGTTAATTACAATTAATGTAACTATGAGAGAGACATGCATTCCGAAGGGAGCTGCATATTTTAGTTCTGGCTTGTGCATTCATTTTACTATCCCCCATGGTTTCCATATAGTTATAATTAATGATTATCTTTCTATAGTGAAGCAGCACAGAGGTGGTTATACCTTCAGATCTAAATCTTCTCAAGCATGCTTTCTAACAGACTGGGAAATTACTTTAATGACTTTTGGCATCATAACTTTGTGTATTTATCAAGAAGGAACTTGCAGGAAGAAAAGCTAAAAGAGAAAGAATTACTTAAGCAACAGTAACATGCTCTACAGATGTCAGGAACGCAACATTCAAATACTGTTGTATAGATCAGCAACATCCCAAGATTTAAGAGAAAGTTCTCAAATTAGGCTTTAAACATAGCTGTAAACAGCTTTGTTGTTTTATTTTCAATGAGATAGATCGTTAGTTACAGATTTCAAACCAATTTGAATGCAGTTGTCAGAAGTTTGTTTGCTGAAACTTTTTTATTTGAATAGGCTTTGCTTATAGTTTAAATGCAAACCTTTTTTTAAACATAGTAATCATGAAGTAATTGGGCTTTTCATCAGCATGGCAAATAATGGATGATACTTATGTTCTACAGTTTAAATAAGAGAAAAAGTCTTTAAGGTGTGTTCCTTTCTTATTAGCTGTGAATGATGTGGGAGCTTACAAAACAAGGAAGCATGTAATTTTGATTAAGAAATTTGACCAATAGTGTGTAGTTTAGATTTGCTGCAAACTGCCACAATCATAGACTTGTGCATACGATGTCACTGAAGAACAGTTATTTCCTGTGCCATCCATTTTTCTTTGAGAATTTAGTTATTCAGTTCAATGACAATAATGATTAAAATAAAAATTTCTTCATGAGTGGGTGAATTTATGCTTATATAGAATTATTGTCTTATGTCAGTGGTTGCTCAGCTTACTTGACAGTGGCAAAGTTTTCAGTCCTTCATCACTGAAAAAATTGAATTACTGAATTTAAAAAAAAAAACCCACATAGTTTCTTGGATATTAGTTTTAATATTCCTCCATGTTAAAGTTGAACCTTTAGCCTTGTTACATTATGCAGGTTGTGTTATACATATTACCGTTTACGGCATTGTTAAATGAGTTCTCTGCCTTACCTTTTGGTAATAAGTAATTACGTGCAAAACAATTTCTTTTCTGTTTTATGGTTTCGGGTAAGAAGTATTAATTTTGAATACTTTACTGCTGTTAATTTCCACCCACCCCACCCCCACCCCCCTTAATTCCTTGATTTTCCTTAATTTCTATAGTTCCTTTAAAAATCTACATTTGCTTATAGATTCTTTCTGAAGGCTCTTCCATGCTAAGAAATACGGTTCTAGAGTGACTGTCTCTAAAACAGCCCTGTAATCAACCCCATACCTTAACACAGGCAAGGACTGTGTTCCTGAGGCTTGCTTTAGGCTTGTTTGACCACGCTATGATTTACTATTATCTCATTTTTGCTGTTTGGTGCTCTGATGTTTCTGTGTATCTGCATACATAGGCTTGATGCTTTAAAAAAATAAATGATAAGCACTAACCAGCTAATTAAAAAATGAGGTTTGAGAGACCTGTTCAACTTTTAATCTTTCATTTCTTATTCTCCAAGTACCTTTCGGATTTCTCAGGAAACTCCCTTATCAGGCATTTAAGAAAATGCTCATCAGCATCCTGTGCTCATAATTGTTGCTAAAACGTGTTTTAAAGAGAAGCTGTCATTTTAAAAGCTTGAAGACTCCTGTTTCACAGTAACGTCATGTTCAAGGATATGGTTTAAGTTTGTTTTTTTGGAAATGTGAACTGTTTACTGGCCGGATTTGTCACTTGTGTCAGAGGTTGCCAGTCTTGTTTTTGGCATTATGCAAAATCTGTGGGTCAAAGACGTGTTGGTATCACCTGAGTTACGTAGGTCTCTGGGTTGTTGAAGCAGTAGAGATATTTTTCATCTTTCTAATATCTGAATTGTTGAGCACTAATCTCAGTCTGTAGCCTGTGAGGGACTTCAATTTGCAACATGAGCTGAGAATTTCCCTATTTTTCAAATATATCATTCTTTAAAACAAGCCTATTTTTGTGTAGATATTTGCAGAGGGTTATGACTAGGTATTAAGGGCATGTCTGGACTACTTAGTGTGGGGGAAAATATTGTCATTAAAATTTAGCCTAGAAAAAGCCTGAGCAGAAAATCTTACTGATGAGCATGTGTGTAGGCCCACTAAAGGAGGTATCTCAATGATTTACTGGTTATTGTTGTATGGAATCTGGAATTAGAGAGTAAGTATATGAAGTATTTGCTCTTTTGTGATAGAACAAATTGAGAGGACTTGCAGGTTAATACATTAATTTTGATGAGCATAAAAATTAGGTCAAAGTAATGAAGCTTTCAATGCTTTTAGAGATGGTGATTTACCTTGTTCTCCAGGTCAAAGGAGACTATAATATTCCCCATGTGCAGTAAAATTTAGAAGATTAATATTAATAAATTAAAATGATTAATGTTTAAAACATCAATCATATACTGATATATAAAGATATTTTTCTTGCTTTCTATTGCATTTTAAGGAAATCGTGGCAGATCAACTGAAAACAACTGTATGATTATCAGCAGTGTTAAAACAGACAAGTCAGCAATCCATTGTGTATGTGAGAACAGGACTGGTAATAGGGGAATATTTGAAATGCAATAAGGTCATGTTTACCTAAGCCTAGACCGATGAGATGATTGAGTGTGTTATGGGTGGGTGTTGTTTTTTTTTTTTAATTTTACCTGTGTGACTACAGTATTGTGAAGAAAGGGAAATTTTTACTTTGGTGATTAATCCTTAACAACTCCAAAGCTAATTCTATGAGACAAATACGTAATTAGGATTTTTTCAGCAAGAGATATTGATGTGGTTATGTACATATTTAATTAGGTAATTGTTACTGAAAGAATTTACATTTAAATGCTCTATTATGTCCTGATCTCTTCAGAAAAATATTGCCTTAGTACATCAGTGACTGAGTAGCTGTTTCATAAGGCTTATAGAAAACAGAGTTTGAAATGGAATATGTAAGATCATCTAGATGTAGAAATATTACTGTGTAGCTCTGCATGAAGTCATGTGTATAGTTTTGTAGTTTGTATCCTTCTAGGTTAGGTCTGTCTGAAGATACAGCATCTGCAGTAGGTTACAACAAAATAAACTTTATAATAGACCAGTACTGTGCGTGTGCAGTCAGAATGATTTCCTTGCACCTCTGCAAAAACTATGTAATTTGCACTTGAAATATATGGTAATACTTTTTATGTATTAGATGAGAAATACATTTACACAAATTAGTGCTAAAAAAAGAACAATTTTAACATCTTCAGAGAAATAACATTTCTGACATTTATATGTATTATTTAGCGTCTTGGCTATATGTAAAGAACAATTTATTGCTGATCTGTTTTGGGCTTCAGCTCGGGATCTTTTCACCGTTCATTTCATCCGCAACCGCACTCCAGTGAATTCATCTGAGTTTTGCCTGATTCTGCGTGCTGAGTCACCATTTCAAGATTAAAAAAAAGCTAAAATTGAAACTTTAATAAGCCAATTGAATGTTTCATTAAAAAATGGTTTGCTTTGAGAAAGAATGTGTTCTTTATTTAATAGAGATATTTTTTGTATGAGCTTTCGTAGTCTAATGAAGCAGTAAAGCGATCAAGTTACATTCATTTCCCAATGTATAAAGGCTGAGTGTTGGTGTAAGTAACAGATTTAGAGAAATTCTGAATGCAGGCTGCCTTTTTGTTGGTTGCATTTGAACACACAGTTCCACACAGGTAACTGTTTGGATGCATTGAAGAGGGCTGCTAGTTACTGTAGCAATATCATTAACCATTTTAATAATGACATACTTTTTCAGTATTTTAGTTTTATATCAGGATATGATTTCTTAATAAAACAAAAATCCCTGAAATTCAAATTTTCCAGTCCTTTAATGTGAAAACCTGCATTGTATGATTCCATCTGTCTGAACTGGTAGATGTTTTTACCCATGATCTGTACTGAAATGGTGAAATTCAAGCATTTTTTTAGAAGAAATCAAATATATCTAAAAGATAGAGATCAGATATGAACTTAATTTAAACATTTCGAACAACTTCCACCAAAATCATCAGCTAGGCTTACTCTTGCGTTTAAAACCTATTTTTAATGGAGAGGAAATCTTTATCATTTGTTTAGTATGTTTATTTTCTACTCTCATTGGAAAGAAAAATCTGTAATTATTGCTAGGTAATATTTATTTTTACTTTTAATTTTATCCTTATGTCTCTGCTTTTGGGAGTGGATCCAGTTAAAGCTGTTTAGTAAAAGTTACTCATTCTTTTTTGCACTGTGGGAAGTTTCAGCAGCCCACGCTGGGAATGAGTACAGAACAGCTAATACCGTGCTTACAGCAATGCACATACTCAGATCAGCATGTCACTGACTCCATGCTACAGCAGTTTTCCTCCAGGAAACTACTTTACTGTCTTCTACAATTACACAGATAACATGATAAAGATCTCCACAGGAAACTGAAGAAAATGAGAAACTTTACAATGGGGAAATTTTATGCAGTGATCTATTTTCCCCAGATATTGATACATGTACACATTGACCTGCTGTTTTTGCCCATATTCTTGTTATTTAAACTTTATGTTACTAACCATTCAGATTTCACTCATTGAAAATAAATGTGAAGTTTTCTAAAACCAGAATTTGCAATTCTGCTTTTGAGCACAAGTCATAAATAGAAATAATCTCATGTACTTTTGAGATTGTACTTTTACTTCTTCTGCTGGTTGTCATGAAATACCTTCCACTCTTTCTTTTCTGAACATATCTACTGTGTTTATTTCTTCAAGTAAGAAAAAAAGAAAGGGGAAAAAAAAAAAAAAAGACTAAGATACAGCTTGATTGCTTTTCCCCTTAAAACTGCATGGAAAAAGCAGCACTTTGCCCAGTGCCTACGCCAATAAATGAATAAATGTTAAATATGTAAACTGTTATTTTGCATATTATTCTGCCAATCAACTCTTCCTTAATTGGAGCTTGTCATGAAAATGGATGGCCTTTTTTATTTTAGATGTAGAGTGGAAAAGGGTCATTCAGATATTCAGAGTCAGTTTTGAACTTCTTCAGTGACGTGCAGCAAGTTAAGGTGAATTTATGTAGCAGAAATCATTGCAGATGCGGGAACACTTGCTTGTTTGGTGGCTTTTGTGATGGTTTGCCTTCTTTATTAGATTTAGTGTTCACAGTGTTACTTCTTGTTGAGTGTACACCATGTTTAAATCAAAAAGTACCAGTTAATATATACAGAAATGTACTTCTTGGCTATCTATCAAAAAAGTTATTTTAATATATCTCTAAGTAATTAGATGTACTTATTGATGTATTTGGTTGCAGAGTTTTAAGCTAAAGTTTGAGACAGTTGTTTTACATAAGGTAAATATTGCTACTGTATTGAAATATGAGTGAGCTGTCTTACATTAAATGCCTATATTTAATTAGCTTTCTTTTTGTATTTCCAAACTTTATTATGTGACATTAGAAGAGATGACTTACTGATGCATGAGGAACATGATGGAAAAGAAAACTTGAGTGCAAGTAGATTAAATATTTAAATAACATTAAAAAATGCTGAATATTTATTTTATGTTTGAGGCTAATGAAAATGCTGTAGATCAGTCAGTATATGCCACAGAAAAGCATTGTGTTCTTGAATGTCTCCTCCAAAAGGAGAGAGAAAACAAGGGTGCGAGATGACTCCTTACTAAAAGCACTGTGTTTATTTCTGTAATAGTTGAGCTTGCAGCTCTATGACATTATATTTAGGGACTATTGATTCTTTTCAGTGAAAGAATTGGATAGCTCCTAAATGCTATCTACATATTTTGATTTATAGAATCACCTGAACTAGAGCAGAAAAAACTTCATAAGTTGCCTTTCCATCTCTAATTTTTTTTTTTCCCCCTCTGGAATAATGAGAATTCTACTTAGCAGAGTGAATTTATGTCAGACCTCTGTTCTTTTCAGAAGGGCCTGTCCTGATATCCTCTTTGTGCTTGGTGAAAATTCCTGTCATGAAAAGTAATTGGAACCATTGGATGATATTTCTTAAAACAGAAAAAGTTTATTCTAGGAACAGAATACATTCTGGGAAAAAAACCTCAAACCGTAAAATTGGTCTTTCTAATTCATAGTCATAGAATCATGGTTTGGGTTGGAAGGGACCTTAAGATCATTTAGTTCCAACCCCCCTGCCATGGGCAGGGACACCTTCCCCTAGACCAGGTTGCCTAAAGCCTCGTCCAGCCTGGCCTTGAACACTTCCAGGGATGGGGCATCCACAGCTTCTCTGGGCAACCTGTTCCAGTGCCTCACCGCCCTCTCCATGAAGAATTTTTTCCTGATATCTAATCTAAACCTACCCTCTTTCAGTTTAAAACTGTTACCCCTTGTCCTGTCACTGCAGGTCCTTGTAAAAAGTCCCCCCCCAGCTTTCCTGTAGGCCCCCTTCAGGTATTGGAATAATTTGATAGTCCTTCCTTACTAGAACAATTATAATCTAGTTTTTCCAAATTAATAAAGCTGGGGTGACTTGGCTGTCCAAGAATCTTCTGCCTTGTTTCTCAAACTGCTGCTGCTTTCTCTCAGCCTGTTGCTTTTGCTTGTCAGAGTAGTTCACTTGTAGGATGTGAAGTCTTTTGTTAGGCGTTAAAAGTTTTAATTCAGCAAAGTTTAGATTTCGGCAGTTTAGAGGTCTGAATTGTGAAACAATCATTTTAAGTTCAACTTATAGCTAATACTGAGAAACGAGTTCTTTGGACGTGATTCATCTGATTTATTTTAGGTTTCTACTTTAGAACAAGACAGCTAATACTCCGTCGCTACTTGTTTTTCTGTGTTGGCTGTGAAGGGAGGTGAGGACGCCCACCTTCAATGGTTAGGTGTATCTTCAGCTTTTTTGTTGGTTTAAATCCTGGTTTGAGAATATAGTGTGAAATGGCAGATTTTGAAAGAGAAGGACAAAAAAGAATAGAGATAAGAAAGATGAGAACGAGAAGATAAAATGTCTGTCTTTGTTAGCTTTTCATGCCTACCTGTATAAGAGTTACGGTGTTACGCTACTGTTTATAACTTCGTTTTTGTTCAGAAATGTGACAGCAGTATCATGAAAAGAAAAGGTGCTCAAAGGCAGGAAATTTGCAAAGGAACACACTATCTAAGTACTCATAATCTCTTTCTTTCATCAAGTGGTTAGTGATAGAAGGGAATAAAGTTCAATATATGTTTGTGTTTTATACAAATATGAGGAACTCTGGTTCATTTATTGTTCTTTCTGTAGACTGTGAGGCAGAGAGGGAATGGGTTGCTCCTTTTTTTTTTTTCCTGTTTAAAGTATAAAAATGAAAATGAAAAACATCAACTAGACTTTTTTTACTGAGTCACGAATTTATGAATATATAATAAACATAAGCTGTATAACTGTAAGGTATTTTTATTAGTTAACATGTATAGGATATACCAAAAGATCTGTTCCTGCTGTAGAGGATATATCATTCATCATCTTTTCCATCTGGAAAAGTCTTTCTCTTCTAAAATAATGAGATTAGCCATCCTGAATTTTCATTTCTGAACTGTTAAAATGGCCTTCTCTGTTGAAAATTGTCATGTTTTCATGTTTGTTTTAAAATCACAAGTCACATCAGGTTGGCGGTAGATAGGTAGATAATATATTTTTCACAGGTTTATATGAAACTTGTAATCTTAAACTGACTTTTTGTCCATGTTAAGTCTAATAATTTTAATCTTTATGTAAGTCTTGTGAATATTCTGAGTAATTTTTCTGGTTGCGGACTTCGTAAAGAACATGCTGACAGTAATAATTTGCTACCTTTTCTGGACTTTGAGAGACCTTTCTATTGTCTTCTGTTTGGGCTGTGGAACTGGCATTTGAATTTGGATTAATTTTGCCAAATGTACATCAGTTTAGCTACTTGTCTAATCTGAGCTAAGTTTTTCATTGCTAGATGCTTTGGGTTTTTTCTTCAAGTTGGCCTGTTTGCCTTCAGTCCTTTCTTGTTATCTCCATTGTATTCAAGAATCTTTCTGTGAGAAAATCTTTTATATTATGCTAGGCTTTTATCTTAACATGCTTTTTCATAAGGGGTTAGCTTTAATAAGTGAAATGAACCCAACTTTTTTCTAGGAGCTGTTTTAATGAGGTGAGTCTAATAGAGAAAGTGATGGGAACTGAACAGAAAGATGTTGGGAGTGTTACCTCCCAAATACTACCCTTGTTATGCCCATTTTCCACAGAGCATTGAGAATTTGCTGTCCATTTCTGGGAGAGGAGTATGATACTGATTTCTGGGAGTTCTGTCCTACTTTTTGCTGGGAGGAACATGGTGCTGACATTGGGGAGGCAGTTTCTTCCTCCTCATGAAAGGGTCTTCCATCAAAAATGCTGTTGCAGTCTGCTACTCACTACTCATTGGCAAGGCATCCGAGTTTATTATATGGGGTATTTAAAATATGTTAGGTAATTGTTTGTTCATCTTCTTTTGTAAACTGGGTTTTGAAAACTACTCCAATGCAAAGCTGGCATTCCTTTAATAACCAGTAAGTGACTATTGGTGTGTTGTTTACAGTCCTGGCACTTTGAGATCATTGTGTGCTTTTATTTATGGAGTCTCTGCTGTAATCCTGTTTTACTTACCAGGTTTCCCAATATCTTAACTAATGTGTTTGTTATTAGCACAACGTAATCTCCTTATCCTACAACTATTAATATTTCACAACCCAAAACCAGTGATTCCTTACGGGCCACATGCCCACATACAGACACCAGTGCAAACAAGGATGCTTTAGTAACACCTTGCCACCAGTGTGTACTAGAAGAGGTAAAATCACTGGTATGTTAAAACTATTTTATAATAGATGTAATGCTCATGGTTATTACCAAGTGACAAATAAGTGCTTTAAGATAGCATAATCAAATGTGACAACCTAAAGATGTACTTAGGCTTCTGTAATGATATACTGCAAAGCTAAGAGACAGATAATAAAGGCGTTCTAAGTTATTACATATTCTTGGTTTTCTCTTAACTGTTTATTCTATGATACCTTGCTATTGTGTAATGCAGGGATTTCCTTCCTGTTATGCTCTGTTTAAGTAGAATCAAGCGTGCCTCTCTTCTGCATCTTCCCCTCTCCCTTGAGAAGAAACCAGGGCTGGGAGAGATGCTTCTTTGATTCTCATCTTTATACAGTAAGACCCTGTGAGCTGCTGCCACAAGGAAGCTACCGTATTTACTCGGAGTGTTGCCACCTCATCTTAAACTCTCTTCTGGGGCTTATGGGAGCGATGGGAGCTGGCTGGCCACGCAGTACATTCTGTCTTTTTTTCTAAATGGATTAATTCAGATGCCATTTTTTAAAAACAAAACACACTCGCTTAGGTGATGAAATTTCATTTTATATCAAAATGTGAATTTCTTTCAACACGCCTGTGTTCAGAAAGGCTCAGTTTCAATGAATTAGGCACCCTTGAGTTTCTGTGCTTTTCCACTATTGAGAATCATGGTGGCTTTCAGGGGTGGGGTGGGTGGTGGGAATCATCTATTTCATTTTGTCTGATTTCCCTCTGATTCCAAATGCCTGCCTGAAAAACAAATCCTCCTTGAACAGCTGTAGCCAGCTTTCTAAATAAATTTCACTGGTTTTCTAAAAAGTATTTTGCAGGGCTTTTTCTTCTGTCAAGACTGGCAACATATTTTGCTGTGTATGATAAAAACATTAATGTGTTCTGCAGAGACTGTTTATACATAGCTTGAGGGCTTTCAAAGTGCTTCTGATGATCCCCTTTCAGGTGTGAAATGTTTAGAATGAAGTAATTTATTATATATTAATTCTGGTTAACCAGGCATGATTTTTAGATTTTCACAGTCTGCAAGAAATTAAGTATTCATTAACATTTAAAGCCATTAGATGACACAGTTGAGCAATAAATGATTAATTTAGTCCCTGTTAAAGTAAATGTGCATTGAAGTTTCTGACTAGAAGATAAGTGGTGGTTGTCTTTCTTTTCAATTATTTTCCTCATCCTTGCTTTATTTATTCTGTGCACTTCATTGACTTGTCTTTCTCTCTCTTTTCCTAAAACAGAAGAAGTGGAAAATTTTGATGTTTCCAGTCTGCCTGAAGAAGTGCTGCAGAACATAGAAGCTGACAGTTACTGGTGCATGAGCAAGTTGCTTGATGGCATTCAGGTAAATTGATTTTTCCTGTCTAAGTAGTGGAGATAACCAATTCATGTCATGGCTTTGAACTACTCTGAGGTGGTTGAGAAAGAGTACATCTGTGAGAAACAGGGGAGAAGTAGGTTTTCCCATTGGAAAAATCTGCTGTAAGTTTGGCATAGCATTAAGAAAGGAAAAGGAAAAAAACCCAAACAATTGTGTGACTTCTTTTGATCAAAATGTGTGCATGTTTCACGATGTTCTAGAGCAGAGTTGAAACCTTCAGTTCTAGCGTCGAACACCAAGCATGGAGGATGTTTGCTTAAGTCTAATAAAATGGTCTCACTGGTGTGATGAAAAGCTGGCTTCTTTATTAATTTTAAAGTCATTAATATAGCAACCTATAAACGATTGTCTTAATTTTTCCTGAAATTATCTTCATATTTTTAGAACATCAATTTAATTTTTGAATTTTTTCTATGTGAAGAAGATATAAATTTGGGCACAATTTTCTGTGACTAAGAAAGACTAAAAAAGGTGGATTTGTGTGTACCTGTTTGCATTCATTGGCGTTCAAGTTTATGAAGATTAGAAGGATCTGCAAAAAGTAGTAAATATGTAGTTGAACATCTTGCATTTAGGTAGGGTGGAATCCATACACTCTACTAACCTCTGTATTTGACATTTAGCTTATTAAAACACCATGAAGTAGAAACTTTGGACTTATGAGTTTATAAAGAAGTTAGCCAAATTAAATTTTATGGACTTTTTGTTGCAATAGGCATCAAATAAATATTTATCTAATATCTGTTTTTCAAATCTGTCATTTGACTTAAACATTTTGAGTCTTGCTAGCAAGTAAAAATAAACTGGTTTTGTAAACCCCGAATATATGCAATAAAGTAATTGTGAATTCCTGGGTTGTTATGGGACAAAAATTGACCTTTATTAGAAATGTGAAAGTTTCTGAAAGGTGGTGCTTCCTATTTTTTTCTGGTGACAAAGAATTGTTTTTAGCGATGTTGGGCAGGCAGATGTTTGCAGTCAGGGTTCGTTTGCTGCTTTCAGTGAGCTGATTAGAAAATAAATTAGGGTTACAAATATTTAACATATTGCTGCTTATTTCCTTTTTTTATGTTCATACCTTCTCTTTCTCATCATTTCCTGCTTTCAAATGAGCTACTTGTATACAGTAGAGGATTTTTTCTGTGATTTTTTTCAGTATTTTGGTGACAACAGAAATTGTTATAGAGACAGCAAACCTTTGGTTGATTTATTCCTAACATTCTTCTAAAAGATGAGGTGGTGGACAAGTTCTTCTGCTGTACTTGGTGGATTCAATCCTTTTGATAGTTCCCATGTAACTATATTTGTTTTGAAATATTTTGGAAAAATACTTGAAAATTTGAGATTTTATATCTCCAAGTGGGTTTAATGTAGAAGAGACCCTGAAGGTTGAATTTGTATGTGTAGAAAGTGGCTACCCTCTAATCATTAATACATTATCATGAAATGTGAATAACCATAAAAATTCCTATGAATTGAAGAGGCACTTCTCCGTGAAACTAAACTAATGTTTTCCAGATTATTTTCATAGAAACATGGAATGGTTTGGGTTGGAAGGGATCTTAAAGATCATTTAGTTCCAACCCTCCTGCCATGGGCAGGGACACATTCCACCAGACCATTCTAACTAATTAATTTCTAACTATTTCCTTATGGTAGCATTTTTAAAAATGCTTTGGTATATTCTTGACCTTGACTTATGTTTTCATATGAATGTCTAATTGGCTAATGCATATCATGAATTTAACCTTGTAACAGAGATTATTTTTGACTAAATTGTTATAAAGTTAAAACAACAAACAGAAGTCTAACGTTTTTGAAGGTATTTTAAGTGTATTTTTCCTGATTAAACATCAAATGAGTAGTAGCTCAATGTTTTATGTAGCATTGTTGAAAAACATCGTCGTCTGCTCATGCTGACTCCTGTAAAAAAAATGCTGGGTTGCTTATTTCAGTCTCTTAGAATAACTACATTTTAAACCATTCAAACAAATATTAAAAGTATGTGAAAACTTGTAAAGAAAAAAGTGAGAACTTGAGATCTACTTGTGTTGTGGTTTAACACCAGCTAGCAACTAAACGCAATGTAGCTGCTCGCTCACTCTTCCTTCCCAGCCCAGTGGGGTGTGAAGGAGAATTGGGCAAAAAAAAAAAGGTTAAAGTTGTGGGTTGAGATAAAGACACTTTAATAGGACAGCAAGTGAAGAGAATATAATAGTAATGATAAAGGATATACAAAACAAGTGATGCACAGTAGGATTGCGCACAACCTGCTGACCAATTCCTAGCCAGTTCCTGACCCATGGTCACTTTTCCCCAGCAAACTTCCCTTAGTTTATATACCGAGCATGACGTCTTATGGTAGGGAATATCCTTTTGGCCAGTTTAGGTCAGCTGTCCCATGTCCCCTCCCAGCATCTTGTGCACCTCCTCACTGCTGGGTGTCATGGGAAGCTGAATAGTATAAGCACCACTTAGCAACAACCAAAACATTATTCTCATGCTAAATCCAAAACACAGCACCATACCAGCTACTGGGAAGAAAATTGTATCCCATCCAAAACCAGGATAACTTGAAATGAAGAAAGCCAGGTAAAGAAATGCAAAGCCTCTGTTTTACTTGTTTCTGGAACATCTTTTGTCACAGGCCTGCTGCTCTGTGGTGTGTTGGGTTTTTTTTTTTTTCTCTCTAAAAAAGAAAGTTCAGAGATCACATAATATACCCTTAAAATTCTATTTTTGTACAAAAATCAAGTACTGATAAGCAAAATATTGAAACTAATTGTAGTGGAATTAAACTTCATCAATGAAAATTTCAGCTCATATAAATGGCATGGTTATCAACGGGATGTATTCAAGAATGCACTAATCTATCAAAATCAGGCTTGAAAGATGATGATAGTGGTGTGACTAATGATGTTACAGTTAATTCAGTGCAACTGCAGAATGCTGCTGAAATGGAAGGTTTCACTTGTTTTTCTTTCTTTTTTTTTTTTCCCCCTCCCTTCTGTGTTGCTACATCTTTACTGGTCAGATAGAATAGTCATGTAGTTGCAGGATGAATTGGTGGGGAGAACTAACAGAACAAGAAATTAGCTCACTGAAAGAAGAGGGCTAAAACAACCAGAAGTAAAGGACTGTTTTACTGAAGGGATGCCATCCAGTTGGACCTTGACAGCCTTGAGGAGTGAGCCCATGTGAACCTCATGGGATTCAACAAGGCCAAGTGCAAGGTCCTGCACATGCGTTGAAGCAATCCCCAATATCCATACAGACTGGGGTTTGAATGAATTGGGATCAGTCGTGTGGAGGAGGACTTGGGGATAATGGTGGATGAAAAACTAGACTCGCAGGCCAGAAAACCAGCCATTTCCTGTATCCTGGGCTACACGAAAAGCAGTGTGGCCAGAAGGTCGAGGGAGGTGGTACTGCCCTGTACTCTGCTCTTGGGAGACCCCACCTGGTGTACTGCATCCAGTTCAGGAGTCCCCAGCACAACACAGGCATGGACCTGTTAAGAGTCCAGAGGAGGCCACGAAGATGATCAGAGGGCTGGAGCACCTCTGTCATGGGACAGGCTGAGAGAGTTGGGATTGTTCAGCCTGGAGAAGAGAAGGCTTTGGGGAGACCTTATTGTGACCTTCCAGTACTTAAAGGGGGCCTATAAGAAAGTGAAGAGAGGCTTTTTAACAGGGCCTATAGGACAGGACAATGGACAGTAGTTTTAAACCGAAAGAGGCTAGATTTAGATTGGACATAATAAATTCCTTTATGATGAGGGAGCCCATGGAAGTTGTGGATGCTCCATCCCTGGAAGTGTCCCAAGTCAGGATTGATGTGGCTTAAAGCAACCTAATGTAGTTGAGGATGTCCCTGCTGTGTCGAAGTGTTGGACTAGAAGAGCTGCAAAGATCCCTTTCAACCCAAACCAGTGTGATGATTCTGGGATGCAGCATCACTAAACCCACTGGTAGAGGGCAAGAACAAGATTGGGATGAGTGAGGTGGGAATGGAATCACTAAAGATTAAATTATGCTCCAAATTCCAGAAGATGATTTATAGCAAATTGTAATAATCATATGCTCCTGCCTGCACCTGAATCACAGAATGATTTGGTTTGGAAGATCATAGAATCCCAGAATGGTTTGGGTTGAAGGGACCTTAAAGCTCATCTAGTTCCAACCCTCCTGCCATGGGCAGGGACACCTTCCACTAGACCAGGTTGCTCAAAGCCTCATCCGGCCTGGCCTTGAACACTTCCAGGGATGGGGCATCCACAGCTTCTCTGGGCAACCTGTTCCAGTGCCTCACCACCCTCTCCATGAAGAACTTCTCCCTGACGTCTAATCTAAACCTCCCCACTTTCAATTTAAACCCATTCCCCCTTGTCCTGTCACTACAGGCCCTTGTAAAAAGTCCCCTCCAGCTTCCTTGTAGCCCCTTCAGGTACTGAAAGGCTGCAATAAGGTCTCCCCGGAGCCTTCTCTTCTCCAGGCTGAACAAGCCCAACTCTCTCAGCCTGTCCCCATAGCAGAGGTGCTCCAGCCCTCTGAGCATCTTCATGGCCTCCTCGGGATTCACTCCAACTGGTCTATATCTTTCTTATGTTGAGGGCTCCACAACTGATTTCAACCCTCATGCTCATTCTTGTCTATCCCTTGCTGACTCCTGCCTGTTGCGAGCTGATTCACAGAGCTGAACTGGCTGACAACACAATAAAACAAAGAAGCACTGGTTGGTTTAAGGGTTGAACACCTTGAATAGGTACCATAGCAAAGAAATGCGTAGAACTACGCAGTAGGGCCGAGGCAGGATCATGACAGGTGAGACACAGGTTTAGTTTAATTTCTGTAGAGTCCAAGGTTCTTGCTGATATGCAGTAGTCTACATCATGTGCTTAAGTTTCTGCTTCTCAAGAAAGTTGCTGCTGGTCATTTCTTGGAAATAATCATTAAATTAGTTCTTACTAGTAATGAGCTACTATAGATAATAGAATGACTTTAGAGCCAACTGGGAAAAACTGCATCTCTCATAAAGCCAAAAAGTCAGATAATGTAAAAGCACAAAACCAAAGGAGAAACCCAAACAAGATTAATGCTTTTATGTTTGTTTCCTCTTTTCTGTGAAAGTGTCATGAAAGACTCATGTATGGCTACTGATACTTTGACTGATACGTATAAATAAACCATACAAGGATTTTAGAGAAGAGGAACAAGTGGCATGCAGTAGCTGTAGTCTAAGAATTTCTGCAGAATACTTGTTAACTTATTCATCAATATAGGCTTTCATTTGATGTTGGCCAGCTGGTATTGGATAAGTTTAAAGCATGTGCTTTGATAAATTAGGGTTCTGTTCTGAAAATTTTGACTCATATGAGCTAGATAAATTTTTTTGTGTGTGTGTTTCTATTTTCAATGCCTAAGAGTGTAATGGAAAAATGATTGTATTTGTATCCCTTTATTATTCTTAACAGAAGACTCATTTATTTTTGCAATGCCTCCTGACTGTCTTGATTCCAGAAGTGTCAAAGGTGTTATTAAGAAATATGTATTTCTTAGTCGAGTTTTACTACACATAGTATCTATTTTTTTTCTTTCCTCACTCTTCTTACCCTTGTCCCTTCATTATCTAATGTGACTCTGCATTTTTAATATAACAGCACATCTTTGAACCCCAGGGAACCGTAGCATAAAAGACAGTGTTGGCATTGAGCAGCATGACAATCCCTTCCTGACATGCTTACAGTTCTTAGCCTAGAGAAGAAATAAAAAATCTGGGTCAGATCATCTGTTGCTTGAGCAGATTCACTCATGCTTGTTTTTTGTGATCTGGGGATGTCTATGTAAGTATGTATTTAGCTTCATTTAGAGAGTTTTGCAGAACATTTCCAGAGGTTAATGACTGATACTGCACGATAGATAAATCTACTTGTGTTGTCAGATTGCTTTGCATAGTCTTTGTCTTTTTTTTTTCTCTCTAGTTATAGGCTTCTAAGTGGCTACATATGGCTACACTATGTCTCATCACAATTTGGTTAAAATTTTTTTTTAAAAATTATTTAAATAGAAATACTTGGAGGTTTTTTAACGTAAATTTGTCTGTAAGATGTCAGTTAATATTGTAATCTGTAGCTGCATATACTACCTTATAGCAATCAATTTTGGATGATGATATGCTGTAATTGTTTGCTTTTTCACTGTTTCACAACTATGTGCTGCAAATTTTTTCTTTAAGTTTTCTCCCAGACAGACTATACCTTACTGCAGTTTTTCTGATTTATTTCAGGAAAACAAATGAGAACTTCTAAAATCTTAACAACAGGATAATTCTGACAGTAAAGACCCTCTAGTCCAACCTCCTGTTCAAAGTAGGGTTAGTTCTGAGGTCAAATCAAGTTGTTCAGGGCTTTGTCTAGTTGGGCCCTGGAACCTTCAAGGGTGGATACTGCACACTGTCTGGCCTTAGCCTGTTCCAATGCTTGATA
This sequence comes from Eurypyga helias, assembly GCF_000690775.1. Classification (NCBI taxonomy): domain Eukaryota; kingdom Metazoa; phylum Chordata; class Aves; order Eurypygiformes; family Eurypygidae; genus Eurypyga; species Eurypyga helias. The sequence continues at coordinate 20,895 of NW_010264839.1, forward strand.
GTCCTCATGTTGAAGAATTTTATCCCTAAAGCCAGGTGGAACACTTCATACTTGTTTATGCTGCTTGTTTCTTATCCTCCCACTATGCACCACTGTTAAAAACCAAGCTCTGTTCTTGTTAACGTAGGTTTTAGCAGGCTGCTCTGAGGTGCCTCTGAAGCCTTCTTTTCTTCGTGCTGAACAATGCCAGTTCCCTCAGCCTCTCACAGGGGAAGTACTCTGTACCTCTGAGCATCTTGGTGACCTTTTGCCCTTGCTCCAGATTATTCATATTTTCCATGTATTGGGGTCCCTAAAACTGTATGTGGTCTTCTAGATGTGGTCTTAAAATACAAGAAGTTTATTTTTAAACATTAGAAAAAAAGTCTTTACAAGTGATTGAACTCTCATACTGTTTGGTCAGAGTATTCTCTGCACCAATATTGGTGCATTCCTATTATGAATAAGAATCATGTGTTCCTAGGCTTTTTTATAGCTCGTTAATTTCCAAAACTATTTTGTCTTGCACTTCTAATTTAACAATCAAAAGGTAAAATGTTTCAGATGCCAATCCACCATGCTTGTGATAAAGCTGGTTGTCTTTAGAACATTCTAAACTCTAGATGACATGTGAGTATTTTTGCATTTTCACCTGTAGGAATACTGCCTATACATACGCAAAAATTAGAACCTATCCCACAGGTATTTTTTCTACTTAATTAAGTAGACGTTTGCATATATCCATCGTGATTATCTTTTTTATTATTATTAAATCATCTTTTATAAGACTTTCCTCAACAGAGTGCCATTAAGATTCAGGTAGAAAGTTCACGCTGCTGCCACCTGAAAGCATAATGTTCATGTATAAAACAAAGTATAACTCTTCATTTTAAGTTCAAGTATAATCGTAATAAAATAACCAAAGGGGAAATATATTCATTGCATAATGATCTAACCAGATGTATTAAAAATAGCAATAAAATATTAATACTATTATTTATTAGGGACAGGGAATTTTTAGAATAAAAGGCAGTTAATTCATTTCTAGGGACTGGAGTATACTGAGGTACATATTAGCTATTTCTATGGCTGATTAAATAGAAAGATTTATGATCTGCAAAGGAAATCCTGCAAAGTTCTTTCTCACCTTCTGAGTTATGGAAAATTGTTGCTAATGTGTGCCTCAAGTCTGAATTATGGATGGATAGATGGAATGCTACTTGGAAAGCCTTTCAGAGGTCTGTGGGAACAGATAAATAGCATGAACATGCAGCTCAAATGTTGAGAAGTACAGAAGTAACTGATGCTAGCTCTTCTGAAAATTCTTCACAGGACCTTCCAAAGGTTTATTTTTAAGGAAAAAATAGGTTGAAGATAGCTTGCTTTTGTACGTTTTCATTGAACTCATGCAAGACAGGTTTCTTGATTATGTCTGCAATTCATTTGGGTAGCTAGTTTAGGGTTACTAGAAATTGCAGATCTGTTGTCTGAGAATATGGGTTTGCTAACCAAGATGAACAGATATAAGGAATATGTACTGTAAGTGTCTGCATCTGTCTGTTATCTGCCACTTGTCGTGTGAACTGTGTGTCTATTGCAGATGTGCTTTCATGCACGGGTCAAGTTTCTGTGTCACCGGTACTGCAGGCTCTACCTGTGCAAATGCAGTGATAGGTTGTCTAGGATTTCTGGGTATTCATCAGCCCAGCGCTTCTGGGAAGCTTAGCTGAAGGGAGAAAGTAGTCTTTCCTCCTGCCTTCCTCAGCTGAACATGGCACTGCAAAGGTGGTGCATTCAGGGAAAATGTGAGTTGTGATACAGCTGTCTCCCAAGCAGTCTTCAGAGTCTCTGCTAACATGATAGAGCTGATACTGAATGTCAGTACTGCAGTCATGCTCCAATTTCTGTATAAACAGATCCTAATGCCAGTCAGGAATGTATGTTTTAGAAACGTGGAAGTCCTGTCAGGAATTTGTCAGAAATGCTAGCAGTAGTTATTTCTGTACATAGTTCTCTCAATGTTTGAGCTGCATAATCATGCTCTATGTCTTTTCCTGCAGCTACTATCACTGTGACTCCATCTGTGAGATAGAATGTCTGTGTGGTAATAACTGTTTAGTAATTTTCAGAAATCCAGGTTGTTCATTTTATGCTAATGTCTTGTCCAAGTGGGATCCTGAGAGTGATAAAACATGGTGGCTTTTTTGTTGAATCTGGGACTGTTCTAAGGAAAACCAATGGATTGCTTGATCAGAATTATGTTTTAAAACAGTTTTAAAAGTAACAGCTTTTTTCTTAGAACTGAAATGCAAGTTGTGTTGTAAAATTTTGAATGATAATATATATAATTATAGGGATGACTGCTGATGATTACAAACAGATCACTGTGTCTTGACAAAAGTGAATTTACTGTTGGAGACTTCTGTTTTGATGAATAAATAATAGTTTGGTAATACTTTTATTATTTTCATTATCAGTAGCTTCCATGAAGCTATTTCTAAATAATGAACAATTTTAAATTCAAATATTCAGTTTCTCAAATTCAGATACTAGTTGGAGAGTCATAAAAATGGGAAATTTAATAAGAAATAGGTTCTGCAATTAAGGTAGGAATTTTTGCCTGTCCAGGATTCTAGAATGGTATTTGTTTTAATAAGAAATGGACAACCTTATCATTTTTACTAATCACGTATCAAATTATACCCCTAAGCGTGTTTTTTCTGTTACTCTCTCTGCATGTCATATGCGCAACTCAATCTTCTGAAACATGAATAGACTGGATCAATGGGCTGA